>NW_017670256.1:119126-268818 GCF_001879085.1 Nicotiana attenuata | reverse complement strand
TATAATATATAATAGACGAACTACGGGCGGGGAGGGGGGTGAGGGATAACTTTATTTGTTTTTCAGAAATAAGGCACGAAGTCCCCAGGTTCGGTATGGTCCAAACATCCCACCACTGCTGCTGGATTGGAGGATAATCTATTACTGGATATGCGCGAATTGGGGAAACTGATCGATGGAGCCAAAAGAGCCAAGCACAGGGAAGGTTCTTCTGAGACAAAGTAGATTACGGGAATGTTGTTTTACTGATTTCTAGTTTAGTTTAGTTTTGATTGTAATAAGGCACATGCCATTATTAACTCTCTTATTATTATTATTATTATTATTATTATTATAGCAAAGATTTGATTTATTTTCACATTAATGAAATGACACAGTTATTGGCATCGATTTTTTCCAAATCTACATGTCTCTTAGGCCTACCTCGGGCACAATGAGTTCCCCAAATTAGGACGCAAATTTATAATTCCGCAATGTATGTTTAAATACCGCAAATATCCCTTTAATACTCCCTTTTGACTTGTTTACCTTTTTGTTTTCTTCTTTTCTTTGTTTATTCCCATCCCCTAAGGTTGGTTCTTGCATACTTGATAATAGGCTAAGTCTAGGTGATTTGGCGATTGTTTATGTTCCCACTTGATTATGTTTCAATGTCATAATATGGGTAAATGATGAAAAATGGGCTCTAATTGTGAATTTTACTCATTGCAGGATGGTGAGCCTATATGATGCCTTGAAGTTATGATTAGAGCTACATTGGAGAAAGAAAGACCCCTCGGAGCTGAGTGCGCGCAATGACTAGACAAAGAATTGAAGAAAAAATGGCCTGAACTAGCGCGAGCTCTAGCGCGAGCGGTAGCGAGATCGCGCTAGTCCAGAAGCAGGAGGCAGAATGTCAAGAGACTAGCGCGAGCTCTAGCGCGAGCATTAGCGCGTTCGCGCTAGTCCCAGTTCCGAAAAAGATTTGTTAGAGGCAAAATTGGAAATCTGGAGGAAATTTCACTTAACCTATATAAAGTCAAGCTCGCCCAAGGATTAGATATCAAGGTATTGATAGTTTAGTGCAATAAACATATAGGCAAGAGGCAAGGAGGAAAATCCAACATCAAGTTCTTCTTTTCTTCTTCTTGGTTTTACGTTTTGAACGAAATTAAACATTATTGAGATGAACACTACTATGAGTGGCTAAAACCTATTGTTCTAGGGTCATGGGTGAAACATGATTGTTGTTGTTCAGCGTTTAATTTAACAAAGTTGGTTTAATCATATTGGGTTGTTTATTTAATTCTGTTCTCAATTATTTTGCTGAGTAGCTAACAGTGGAATACTATCTACGAATCTATAGTTGAACTCGAAAGTGGGAACTTTGGATTGCATATAGAATTAAATAGAGCAAGTTCTTGAACCTGGGCATCGGGGGACGGATTCGCAATTAGGATAGACATATACCTAATTGCCTTGCTTGGTTGAAATACGGGATTTATAAATGCATTCTTGTTAATTTTAATTCCATAGACATATAGGCATTAAGTTAACTTGAATAGGCGAGTAAGAACTCGACAGATTCTTATGAGCAATATTAACCCTGTCAATCAACAGCCCATATAAATTGATTTGTTATTTTAGGCCAAGAACGCAACATGATTGTTAACTAGCCTGTGACCCTGGAATATTCTCCCCTACTGATTATCATTCGAAATTGCTATTTGTTTGGTTGATTATTTTAGTTAGTTTATTAATTGATATTTTAGGTAGTAAATTAAAGACGAATATCCTTTGTGAAAAATCTCTTGGATCGATAAGTTAATTTATTTTAAATCAGTCAATAGTTAATCACAATTCTTCGTGGGAACGATACTCTACTCACTAATTTATTATTTGACGATCACGTGTACTTGCGTGAGTGTTTTGATCGCAACAAGTTTTTGGCGCCGTTGCCGGGGGACTTAGAAATTAGCTACTTGACTGAGTTAGGCTTTTATTAGTTATTTGTTCAAGCTTTAATTTTCAGTTTACTTTGTTTGTGTTAACACAAGCTCTTCTCTTGAATGCGGACGAGTAGAAGCGCAAACAATCTACTTCCCCTTGATCCTGAGATTGAACGAACACTTCACAAAGTAAGGAGGGAAGTAGACGCAAGAACCAGAATTGAAAGAAAGTTGGACATAGTAGTCCAACCACAGCCAATAGAGATTGCAGGGAATGAGGAACGCGCGGTGATTGAAGCCGCAAGGCCCAGTCTTGCTAACATGACTCAGGCTATTGTGAAGCCTGATATCACAGGGCACTTTGAACTCAAACAATACATGGTGCAGCTGATCCAGTCCACAGGGCAATATGTGGGTCTATCTAGTGAAGACCTGCTGAGGCACATTCAGAATTTCTTGGAAATCACGGACACCTACAATTATCCAAATGTTTCCAAGGACTATGTCAGGCTGACACTTTTCCCCTTTTCACTGCTTGGGGACGCTAAGGAGTGGTTGCAGAAGGAGCCCGCAAACTCAATCCGCACTTGGGATGATCTAGCAAGGAAATTCTTAATCAATTTTTCCCCACTAAGAAAACAAAGATATTGAGGAGTCAAATTCTTAGGTTCGAACAACGAGATGGAGAGACACTTCGTCAAGCATGGGAAAGGTACAAGAAGATGCTCAGAGACTGTCCACATCATTGTCAAACTGACGAGGTATTGGGTCACACTTTCGTGGATGGGTTAGATGATGCATCAAAGATGAATCTTGATTCAGCTTGTGGGGGTAGTTGCATGGCCAGACCGTACAGTGAAATCCAAATCTTGCTAAATAACTTCACTGCTAATGATCATAATTGGCAAGATGAGGGTGATTCACGAAAAGCAATTAAGCAAAAAACATCTGGATTACTTGAGCTCGATGACTTGTCAGCCATGAGAGCCGATATTGCAAAGTTGGCCAATCAGATGACTAGGATGACAATGCAGCAACCACAAACAATGCAACATGTACAACAAATGGCTATTTGCTGCGAATTATGTGGTGACAATCATATGAGTGACATGTGCCCCACGAATCCTGAATCCATATACTATGTGGGGCAGCAGAATAGAGGTCCACCGAATCAGCATACACAATACGGAAATTCTTACAATCAAAATTGGAAAAATCACCCCAACTTCTCATGGGGTGGAAATCAGCTGAATCAGAATCAGTATAGACCCCAAGGGAGTTTGAGTCAGCCTCAAAAGCCACCCCAACAAATGGAAGAGAGTACATATGATTTGCTAAAGAAGTTATTGATTGATAATCAGCAGCTCAGGACCGACTTCAGAAATCTTGAAAGGCAAATGGGGCAGTTAGCCACGAACCAAAACACTAGACCTGCAGGCGCTCTCCCCAATGATGCAGAAAAGAACCCTCAAGTGAATGCAGTTACACTCAGAAACAGGAGGGAGCTAGAGGAAGCGCCAAAGAAAAGGAAAGACAAGCCCATACCCGAGGGGGAGTTAATCCCTAAAGAGACGCACAAGCCAAAGAATGCTGCTGCAACTCTAGAGCCAGTGGAGGCTCCGAGGCCTCCACCACCTTTCCCCTAGAGATTGCAGAAGAAAAATGATGATCGCATGTTCAGCAAATTTCTCTCCATGTTGAGCCATGTTCAATTAAATATTCCACTCGTTGATTGGTAAGGTTGTACATTGTGTGTAGAAGAAAATACCTCAAAGTTGTGTCAGATTAAGATACTCAAGATCTAAATGAATATAGTTGTATAAAAAAATGGAGTCTTGAGAAAATTACATAGGTATTTTAAGGTGGTTCTATGTTGGTAACTAGATGTCAATAAGACTATGTTGTTTAAAAAGAAGCAAAGTGCCAAAAGAAAGTCAAATGTGAGTAGTGTTCAAGGAGGGTGTAGTCATTTGTATCCGAAATGCTTATCCTGCCCTTCCCTTAGCCTACATTACAAGCTTAAAAAGCCCTTATGGATCTCCAACCGAATGTTCTTGAATAGGCGACAAATTAAAATAAGGGCAAGCTTATGGCATGAAATTTTGTAACACTTAAAATTTTTTTTTTAGAGTGAGTGCCTTTGTTCATTTGTCCCTCATGTTGTTATTGTAAATATGGTGATTTTGGGACTTTCTTTTGTGTGAGGGAACATAGATTATGATGGATTGGTGACATTCATATATTCCGAATTAAATTGAGCATATGTAGTAGACTAGTGCTTTTGAGTCACTTCTTCAGGCTTGGCTGTTGTCACATAATAAATTTGAAACTCCATTACATTCTTCAGATTGAGTTTTAAATGTGGGAGTTATTTGGCTGAGATTCACATGCTTGATCCTAATTATTAGTACCAACCAAAGCCATGAGTATGATGCTTAATTGGAGAATGTGATTTGGGAATGATAATGATGTTACTTGTGCTTTAAATGGTAAAACCTCATTGAATATTTAGCTTTGATTTTCTTGAGGACAAGAAAAAGCTTTAAGTTAAGGGTGTTGATGAGCGGTGATTTTACCATTTATTTTAGTCTTTTTTCTTTAGTTTTTGTGTCCTTTAATTATAAAATGAGGTGATTTATGGTGTGCATTGCTAGATTTTGAGGTACAATGAGTCTTGAAGAGAGTTGAGATCAAATGGAGTGGAATTGAGCAAAAATGGTTGAACAATTGCAAAACTGCTCCTAGTGATCTCACACCTGCGTGAGAATTTCCCCTTCAGCGGACTCGTATCTGCAAGTAGAATAGTGCATATGCGGAATAGCCAACCTTCACTGGGATCGCATATGCGATGGGCCATCCTCATCTGCGGAGGCTCTTCTATGGAATATGTCCCCTCTTGCATATGCGCTTCTGCACTTCATGGACTGCATTTGCGGAGATTCAAATATCTATTCATTATCGCATCTGGGTGCATAATTCCACATCTGCGGTACCGCATCTGAGATGATCCTTCCGCAGGTTCGGTCAACGGGCTCCAACTCTAGACAAACTTGGTATTTCACATTTTCTCCATCCCAAGCCCTTTAATACACGACCTCGCTCATTTGTAAATGATTTTTGGCACATCTTTGGCCAATCTATGGACATCTTTGACATATCTTGAGAAGAGAACACAAGTTTTCGAGCTAGGGTTCTTGCACACACACTTGAGTCTTGAAGATTTGAAGCTCTTGATTGGGAATTTCTTACTCATTTATGTTCATTTCTTCATTTCCTTGCTTTTTATTAAATTTCTAAGTGTGTAGTATTTTTTCCAACACTTGAATCTTGTTTAAGGAAATATTCATATTTAAAGTGTGGATTGAATATCTTGTTGTGCTTATGTATTGAACGATCTTTATTTATATTGAAGTGATTTATTGTTTATTTAATTATTCTTGTTCTTTAATGTTGCCAAAGGGATTAGCTAACCCTAGGACACACCCATTTACTACGAATTAATTGTGGGAAAGATTATTCGGGATTGGGAATGATTAATTAACAAGAACTTGAGGCGTTAACCTTCGTTTTGTTGATTCTACCAGGGGATGGGATTAAACTACTTGTAGCCATATTCGGGTGTGCATAATACCTTAATTGTTTTAGGGATAATTCAATTAGGAACTCTTGTTAGTGTTCGAAAGAAGCTAATATAGAATTATTACCCAAGGCTAATTAACATAAAGTTGCTCGTATTTGTAAAATCGTGAAATACATTGGATCATTACTTGAGTGTAATTCCCGTTGCATCTATGCTTGTAGCCATTGATTATTTTACATGCTTTCCATGTTAGTTTACATATTTGCAATTAGTTATAAATATTTTTTTCAAAACCATTCTACGTGTTTGGCTTAGCATAATAAGCGATAATTCTCTTACACGCCTAATCGCCTACATAATATTCTCGGTGGGATTCGACCCCGACTCATAGTTGGGTGGGATTCGACCCCGACTCATAGTTGGGTATATTATATTGCATGCGTCTGTGTACATATACTTTTTAGTAGTGGATTTGGACGTCATTAAAATTTTGTATGACGCTGCTACCTTCAAAGTGGAACACAGTCTAATCCCAATGCTAAAGGTGGAGGGGTTCTTCCGAAATTCCACTGATGATGACCCTACACAACATCTCAGTAACTTTTTGGGTGTATGTGCAATGCATTAGCAGAATAATGTCTCGGATGATTCCCTAAGGTTTAGGGTGTTCAAGTACTCTTTAATTGGAGAGGCAAGACACTGGATCCAAAATCTACCCCCTAATTCCATCAACATTTGGCCCGAACTTGCCCGAGCTTTTCTTGCAAAATGGTTCCCACAAAGCAAGATGTCCAAGCTTTGGGATAAACTTTTCTTCTTCAAGCAATTACCGGGAGAGTATCTATATGAGGCATTGGATAGATTTAAGCTATATTTGGTGAGGTCGCCGAATCATGGCTTTCCGGATAATATTTTGTTGGAGAAGTTTTATATGGGCTTGGATCCTGTGAATCAATGCATAGCCAAAAATGCGGCAAATGGATCTTTTATAGATAAAACATTTGCAAGGATCACACAAATCCTCGACAATATGGATGAACATAGCCATGCTTGGCAGCCGCAAGACACCACCGGTGGAATTGCATAAGGTACTCCTTCCTTGACCAACATGATTACGGAGAACCAAGAAAGAGATCAAGTAATTGCCGGGCTTGCTACCAATGTCAGTATGTTGACAAAATTCTCATTGAAAGCCAAATAAAGAGGGTGAATATGGTGGAAGATGTGTAACCAATGTCAAATGAGGACTATGAAGAAGCTAATTATGTCAACAATTCAAAAGGAGGATATCAAAGACCACTCTACCAATGTTCCGGACAACCACACCTATGGACATCTAACCCGCAAGGGCAAGGTAACCAACAATGGTAAAACGACTAAGGTAGTCCAAATCAAGAAAGCTGGAGTAATAACAACAACTTCTCAAATCGGAGTTCAAACCCCTATGTTCAACCAAAAGGGGCAATATTCTAACTCTCCAAATTGGAAAGAGAGTTCTTCAAGTGATTCCAAGATGGAAAGCATTCTTGAAAGAGTATTGCAAAATCAAGAGAGATCCGACACTTCAATGAAAAATATGACCTTGTGGGTTCTCACACGGCATCTATTCAAAAGTTTGAGATGCAAATGAGGGATTTATCAAGAGAACATAATCCAAATAAAAAAGGCACGCTCCCAAGTGATACTATTGCAAACCCAAAAGGTAGTGGGAGTGGCCCAACTTCTCATTGCACGGCCATTACAACTCGAAGTGGGAAACTACTTCAAGGCGAAAATGAATACGTGGTCGAAGTGGAAGATCATGAACAAGAAGTCGAGGCACAAGTTGCGGTACCAAATTTTGTTGAAGTGGAAAAACTCCCAAAGAAGGTGAAAGCTTAAGAAGTGAACCATGAAGAGGTTAAAGAAAAGGTAACAGAGGCACCAAAACCTCTAGCACCATTTCCTAGACCGCCTCCTCCTTTCCCCAAAAGACTAGCTAGAAGGGTTGATGATAGCAAACTCGAGATGTTCTATGACATCCTAAAGCTATTATTGGTGATCATTCCATTTGTGGAAGCATTTCAAGAGATGCTAGGTTTTGCTAAGTACTTGAAGAACTTGATCACTAAAAAGAAAACCATCAAGAATGAAGTGGTGAATGTCATTCAGTAGGTTAGTTCCATCATTGCAACAACCGCCGTCCAAAAGAATACGTTGGAAGGACATGAAATGATATGTGGAATCTGTGAACGCGTTAGAAGGGCTTGGGTCCTACACTTATGCACCAAAGAAGCTTTCTCTTGACTTAGAGAATAGAGTCACTCCTCCCGCTAATCCTTCAATTGTCGAGCCGCCACAACTTGAGCTCAAGCTACTTCCACCGCACTTAAGGTATAAATTTTTTGGCTCTAATGAAACTCTACCGGTAATTCTTTCTTCTTTATTGAATGATGTGTAGGTTTAACACTTATTGGATGCCTTGAGGGAGCACAGACAGACCATTGGTTGGACTATAGTGGATATCCGAGGGATTCCCGCCGGAATATGTTAGCATAAGATATAATTGGAGGAAGAGAGCAAACCTAGTGTAGAGCTTCAAAGGACGTTAAATCCTTCCATGCAAGAGGCTGTGAAGAAAGAAATCTTAAAATGGTTGGATGTTGGGGTTGTCTACCCCATTGCCGATAGTCCTTGGATGAGTCCGGTGCAATGTGTTCCAAAGAAAGGAGGCATGACTGTAATTCAAAATGACAAAAGTGAACTCATCCCAATGAGGATGGTGACCGCGTGTAGAGTTTGCATGGACCACCAGAAGCTCAATCGTGTACTTTCAAAAACCATTTCCCTATGCCTTTTATTGATCAAATGCTTGATCGTCTAGTGGGAAGGTCATTTTATTACTTCATGGATCTTTACTCCGGCTACAACCAAATCAACATCGCCTTAGACGACCAAGAGAAGACGATATTCACATGTCCATATGGGACATTTGCTTTTAGCCAGATGCCGTTTGGGCTATGCAATGCCCAGACTACTTTTCAATGATGCGTGGTGTGAATCTTCTCGGACATGATGGAGGATTTCTTAGAGGTATTCATTGATGACTTCTCTGTAGTTGGTGATTCCTTTGAGCGCTGCCTTGAAAACCTTAAGCAAGTGCTCAAAAGATGTGAGGAGACAAGCCTTGTGCTCAATTGGGAGATGCGACTTCTTGGTGGACGAGAGTATTGTTCTTGGCCACAAAATCTCCAAGTCAGGCATAGAGGTTGATCAGGCAAAGATCGAGATCGTTTTCAAGCTTCCTCCTCCCACTTCGATAAAAGGTGTTCGAAGCTTTTTAAGGCATGCTAGTTTTTATAGGCGATTTATCAAGGACTTCTCAAAAATTGCAAGTCCCATGTGCAAGCTCCTTGAAAAAGATGCTATGTTTGAGTTCGATGAGAAGTGCCTCAAAGCTTTTGAGGAATTGATAGAAAGACTTACCACGGCACCTACTATTGTCGCACCTGATTGGATTCTTCCATTTGAACTCGTATGTGATGCCAGTAGTGTGGCTATTAGAGCAGTGCTTGGTCAACGACATAACAAGATTCTTCATCTTGTTTACTACGCAAGCAAGATTCTTAATGGCACACAAATGATTTACATTGCAACTAAGCAAGAACAACTTGCCATTGTCTATGCTTTTGAAAAATTCTGGGCCTATTTATTTGGATCCAAAGGTGATAGTCTACAGCGATCATGCTGCTCTCCGCCACCTTATGGTGAAGAAGGATGCTAAACCAAGATTGATCCGATGGGTTCTTTTGTTACAAGAGTTTGACTTTGAAGTTAAAAAGATCGGAATGGAACGGAGAATCAACTTGCAGATCACTTATCTAGGCTTGAAGATGCAGGGAGACAAAAAGATGATCTTGAAATTAATTATGCCTTCCCAGATGAACACTTATTGGCAATATCTACCACCTTCACTCCTTGGTATGTCGACATCGCTAACTTCTTTGTTAGGGACCTTATCCCCAATGGATTGGAAGTTTTTCAGAAGAAAAAGTTATTGGAGTGTAGGCAATACTATTAGGAGGAACCCTTTTTGTTCCGAATTTGCGCCGACAACATCATTCGGCGTTGTGTTCCGGAAGATGAGGTAATTCAAATTCGCAAAGCATGTCATGACTCCCCAGTTGGGATTCACCATGGTGGAAATCATATTGGGACAAAAGTGCTTGAATGTGGCTATTATTGGCCATAGATCTACTAAGATGCAAACCAAATGGTCAAGGAATGTGATCAATTTCAAAGACAAGGGTCAATTTCTAGAAGGCATGAGATGCCTATGAATTTAATGATGGACGTCGAGATCTTTGAAGTGTGGGGGATGGATTTCATGGGTCCCTTCGTAAGATCTTATGGAATGACATATATCTTGGTGGCAGTAGATTATTTCTCCAAATGGATCGAGGATATTTCCTTGCAGAACAATGAGGCAAGAAGTGTAAACGCCTTCTTGAAGAAAAACATATTTACTCGGTTTGGAACCCCAAGGGCCATCCTTAGTGATGGTGGTTGTAACTTTTGCAACAAATCTTCTGTTGGCCCAAGTTCAGATGAAGTTTTGAAGATTGACAAAATGAACTCAGTCATGAACCAGGTCCATCATGTGAGACACAGTGTTGATATGCTTGCACATGTGACATACGCGTGAAGAAGATAAGTCTCAAGGATCAGCAACAATATCTTCTGAATTGATCGAAAAGATTGCATACAGGATAAGGAGTTGAAGTCTCCTTATGAAAAGAGAATTATATCCGGATCAAGGATATGGATTAGGAGTTAGAGTTGTTCTTGGACTCGAATTGTCAAAGGATCCACAATTCGAGTTCTTATCAAACTCTGATTACTAACTCTATAAAAATAACGATTGTTCTCTTTTACAGGTGGTTGCACATAAGCAGAAGTTAAGCATATTTGAGAGAAAAAAGGATCAAGTCTGATTTGCAAGCAACATATGCGAGATACAAGTGTGCACGTCTGAAGCTACATGAACTAAGATAGAAGAACCAGTTTCATCATTGTGTTTATTCTAAGTCTAGTTCAATTGTAGTAGGTTTTCATATTGTACCTTTCAGCTTTCATAGAAGCAATTGTAATAGGTATATTGAGTATTCAAGTTAGAGTTAACTTGAAAGTGTCGCAACAGTTGAGGCTGTGTGCTACACTGGGATTAGAGTTAATCCTTAGGTTTACAAAGAGTTTTATAAATGCAGTTTTTGGCTCAGTGATTTTAGTGGAGTTTGGGAAAATCCTACTGAGTAGTAGGTCGTGGTTTTTTCACCTTTTGAGCCAGGTGTTTTCCACGTAAAAATCTCTGTGCACTTTACTTTCAGCATTTATTATTCCGCAAACTGCTGTAGTTAGAACACTTAGAAGAACCAGGTTCTTCTAACGCGAAAATTAGGTACCACACAAATCACCCCCCCTCTTGTGTGGTATTGACGTTTATAACATCATCTTCTGCCCGGTTGCTCGAATAATATGGAATTAGCACGAGGTGGCCACCCCTTATCATCCTTAATGAAGCGATCAAGTTGAAGTCTCCAACCGGGAGACAAAAAATATTCTAGCAAAAACCGTTAATGCAAACAGGACCCACTGGTCAAAGAAGCTAGATGATGCATCATGGGCTTATCAAACAGATTTTAAGACACCCATTGGAACCTCACCTTACCGGTTGGTTTTTTGTAAGGCTTGTCACTTTCTAGTGAAAACTGAACACAAAGCCATGTGGGCATTGAAAAAGTTAAATCATGACTGGGCCGAAGCTGCTATCTAAGGATGACACAACTCAACGAGATGGAAGAGTTCCATTTTCGTGCCTATGAGAATGCAATCATGTACAAAGAAAGAATGAAGTTTGTTCATGACAAGATGATTTTGAAGCGGGAATTCAAATCTGGTGACTTGGTCTTACTCTTCAACTCAAGATTGAAGTTCTTTCCAGGCGAAATAAAGTCCAAAATGTCTGGCCCATTCAAAGTTGTGAGTGCATTTTTCTATGGTGCTATTGAATTAGAATCTGAGGACGGGAGTCGAACTTTCAAAGTATATGGCCAAAGGGTCAAGCATTACCTCGGAACCATTGGAGAAAAGGAATTGATAGAACAATTTGCACTCAAAGATGGTCCCGTACCAATCCCCACCACTGATTAGAAAAAGTTGGGCAATATTGTCGTGTCGCGATGTCAAATCAAGCGCTGCTTGGGAGCCAACCCATTTATCGGTAACCTTTTTTGGTTAGATTTTTATTTTGGTAGGATTATTTTGTAAGTGTTGGATAGTTTTACATGTGTGTTTAGAATAGATGTTACTCAAATACAAAGAAATAGGATGCAAAGGTAGAGGTAAAATGAAGGAAAGCAAATTGAGTTTCAGCTTTGTTCTGCGGCAACAATTGCGGCCGCATAAAGAGTTTGCAGACACCATAATAGTCACAGACACAAGTAGAACGCCACTAAAATTTGGTCTTAAAAATGCGGATAAAATTCAACTTCTGCGGGAGGCAAAATGATTATGCAATCGATGAGTGGGTCGCACATCTAATGCGCACCACCAGTTATTAATCCATCACAAAACACATATTCGGCTGCATAATCTATTATGCGATGGTAATTCAACCGCAAAACCATCAGGTATTAAGCCCTAGTTTCTTTCTCTCTCTCATTTCCATCTATCTTCTGTAATTTCACGCACCCAGACACGAAAACAAAACATAAAAGAAAAACACAGAGAAAAAAAGGGAAAAGAAAGGCTCACCTTGTTCGCACGACTCACACAAAAGTGGCTTGCTCGATCATCCGACATGTGGTATGTGACTTTTCGATCCTCCTCTTGCTCAGTTGATTTAATGATTGTTGTATGCTTTCACACGCCTCATTCTCCCATCTCATCAATGTTACCCTTCTCTCTTTACCCTACTTCTTGTCTCTTGTACTAGGAATCGACTTTGGGGAAATATGTGATGTGATTGTAGTGATTGTTAGAAATCAGGGCAGTTAGAGTAAGAGTTACTAATTTCAGTGTAGGTTGTAGTGATTGTTAGAAATACACAGTGGAAATTCATGGGTGGTACTTAAAATTGATCTAATGTTGTTTGTTGGGTAATTTCGTGAAATTTTGCATTAGTTGTGTAGTATAGAAAAACATAAATTGCAAAATATTGCCTGTGGGCGAGTTCACCAAATTTATATGTGAAGAAGATGATCATTACAGTGCGCATAACTATTTTGTGGTCTACAGAATCATCACATTCTATATGCTTGGGAGTTTTGTGGAAACAAATGTGCGGTTGAGTCAGCGACCGTAGAAATGGCTTGCAGAACGCATAATGGTTGCGGAAATAAATAGAGTCAAGCTAAGTTCAGAGTTCAAATGCAATCAATTTGCAGTCGCAAACTTGCTTTGCGACCACTTCTGCGGCCCGCATAATTGTTTTTCTTCTCATTGGTCATATTATGCGTCGTGGTTTGCGGTCCGTAGAGTTTTTCTATGCTCGCATAACTTTTCGCACAACATTTTGTGTCTCTTATTTCTCTGCCACATGTTAGACATGACCTACCATGTAGTCACTCCTCGTTAATTGGCAGGAATGGCATCAAAGAAATCCCTAGCATCACGAACACCCACCAATCGAGGAAAGAGACGATCTGCAGCTATAAGCCCACAATCACATCAATCCCAACGCAAAACGGCCTGGCACATCCAGAAATTCATTAGAGCCTGCCTCCTAGTCTGAAGAGGAGGATGAATAGCTTGACCTTGTGCCACCAATTGACCTCTAGGCCGAAGCACGCAGAAAGAGTGGTGAGGATCTCAGGTTTGGGTTCACTGGCTCTTTGAATCTATATAGAGATGGCCTGGCAAAAAGAAAGATCCTCGAAGAAAAACAACTGAGTTTAAACGGTCTTAAAGAACACTACCCCCATATGCTAGAAAACATCCAAAAGAGGGGGTGGGAGTTCTTCACTAAGGTTCCCGGGGAGTACAATGAGACATTTGCTAGGGAATTTTATGTTGCATATGCTGCATCCAGGAACTCAGAACAAAAGAGAAATGGTATATACTTGAACTCTGTATTAGTCCGAGGAGTTGAAATACGCTCCGATCCCCACTCAATCAATGATGCATATTTTGAGGATTGGGAGCCAGGCATGGTAGAATTTGATGCAAAGATTGCAAATAAGGACTCTCAGCGTGATTGGGTAGCCTCTATCATAGCCAAGGGAACTCCACCTTGGATTACACCTTGCCAGAAGATTCACAAAAGGGATTTCGCTGAAGTAGGCCGTATTGGCTAAGTTTTTTCTGTTTCCGTATAATGCCTTCGAGAAATGAGACTGACATCAGTCTAGTGAAGGCGATCCTCATTGCTTGCATTATGTTGGGTATCAAAATTGATTTGGGACAACCTATATTCCCAGAGATAGGTCTCTTGGAAAACCAGAAAGAAACCTCGCTCCCTTTCCGTACTTAATCCATGCTTTGTGTGCATACGCAGAGGTTCCTCTGTTCCCAAATATGACCTCATAATAAATGATGTTTAGGACATTGAAATCACTCGGCACAATGATTCTTCGGAGAAGGTGGTTGAAGATTCACTAGAGCAATCACTTACTCTCCCTCCGGCCTCATCTGCTTCAACAACATCTATTGCCTCATTAGTACCAGATAATTCCTCAGCACCAGTTACCTTCACATCTACTCCAAGACTAGCCGACACCACCTGTCTCATTGCCTGCACTCTCTAAGCTTGGTCTACTGCCATAACATACCAATGCCAAAGTCGACAAACTTACAAAAGAACTTCCATTGCTCATCCGGCAGGCATTGGTCCCGCTCCAAACCTCAGTAAGTGAGCTTCAAAAGCAACATCTATCATATGAGGACCGACTCAAGCACTTTGAAGCTCGCCTGGAGAATATTAAGCGCGGTGGAGCTCGACTTAGAGCTGCATAAGATTCAGACACTGGAGTTTGACTTCACCACCCTTCTTTCGGTGGAAAGGGATCAGGGCACCGGCACCTCCTACATACCCAACCTTGATCTGGATTTCACAAACCTCCTATTAGCTGAGGAGGCACATGGTACTAACATCTCATAAGCTCCGGGTTCAATTGCACACACCGTTGATCATTTTGATGAGGACTCTAGATAGTCTCGTGAGGAAAAAAATGGGGAGCAAATATTTGAGGAGGGTGATGATCAGACGGACAATAGAGGCAAACAGGTTGCAATTTCTACTGAAGAACTGGGTGAGGAGGAGGCGGATGTGCAGATAGCAATCGCACACTCCCTTGCAGATATGGTTGACAAGGCTACCACTACGACCACACAACCATCATCGGGTGAGGCCAGCAGCTCCTAGGGCCAGGGCCCAGCTCCGCAACTGGCAGAGCTTCCTAATTTGGTCTTGGACACCACTGTCCAGTTAGAGGATCCACCCACTGCCTCTACAGTGTCAGCTCCCAGCCCCACGGACGCCTCAGATATTCCAACCCCTCCAAGCACCTAATGTGCCCATGAAGACCCTAAACTTTGTTCTTACTTTTCCAATGCATTGGGAACAATGCATGCTCTTATGTTAGGGGTGGGTAGTCAACTTTTTCAACTTTTTTATAAACTCTTACTCTTAATAGTGAAGATTTGTATATAATAAGAATTCCCCTTGCTTTTACTTTTTTGAGTTCTTTTCCAAGGGAATAATAGTTGAACCATGGTTGTAACATAAAACGTTTTGACTTGTTTGGTGCTTTTGTTCTAGATTCAAGCATGTGATAAGTTTCTGTGGAATAAATTGTACCCTTTCAAATTTTATAAATAAACAGTTAGTCATTCTTGTTAACTCGAGGCTCGCTCTTTGACTTAGTGCTAAATTAGAGTCTTAAATATCATGTGATAATGTCTACAACTATCCTAGTTTGTTTCTCAATGCAAATCTCAGGTTGATGATTGGGTGTTGAAATGATTTTAGTCTCTCTTTATGATTGCTTACTATTTTTTGGCCAAATTGACTTCCTGGTGCATTTATTATCCTAGTTATCCCCCCGTTGAGACTTTGTCCTTTCCTTTGGTTACCACAATACAAACCGGTACTATTTTTGTGAAATTACTCCCTCTTTTTAACCCATCCTTCCTTGAGTGTTATGAATGAGACTTTAACCCTATGTTAGGGAGTGTTGGTGCATATTGGGAAACAATAGAAGAAGGTAGTGTGTGGAAAAGCTAAGCTTTGTGAGGTTGTGGCATGTGAAGCAAACGGCTAAATCCAGAGCCATTGCACCCAAAACAAAATGGAAAAAAGCTTCACGCTCCCTCGAACCATGAAATACTCACTAAAATAGAGAGAAAGAAAAAAAATGGAGTGGTAATAGAACGTGGTAAGGCAAGTAACAAGGGAGTGGGTACAAACTACAAGGTGGGCAAATAGTAGCAACTAGATATCAACAAAGGCATTGTGTTCTATTCGAGAAAGAATGTGTGTAGCGTTCAAGGAGGGTACAGTCACTATATTCCCAAATATTCATCCAACCCGTCCTGAAGCCTACACTACAACCCTTAAAAGTCCTTTTTGATCTACAGCCAATTATTCCCGAGGTAGCAATGAGTTAAAATAAGGCCAAGCATATGGACTGATACTTGTAGCACTTAGCCTTCTTTCGGAGTGCAAGAGTGGTTGATTGTATCCCCTGTACATATCTTTTGAGTTGGGGATTTTCTTTGAAAGGAGCACGTATGAATTGCAAGATTTAGTAGAAGTTAGGCTTCTTGAAGTAGGATATAAGTGCACATCTAGCTATTGGTAGCACTCTGTCATTATTTTTGAGGCTCGAAGCTCACAAACTTATTATTTGAACAGTTAAATGGTCTTTGACTTCAAAGAAGGGTGAATAAAATAAGTTACATGATTGTTATCTAACAGTCAGCACCACTCATAGTCGCTGCTGCTTTGTGATCAGTCGAAAGTAGATTAGTATTTAGTAGGTTGACTTTTTATTTGCTTGAGAGCAAGCAGGACTCTAAGTTGAGGTTGTTGATATGGCGTAAAAATGCGGCACTTTTGATACTAATTACATAGACTTTAGCTCATCTTTTAAAGCATTGTAAGTCATTTCCTATGTAGTTTTGGTGTTTTGCAGGAAACCAGAATTGAAGAACCAAGAACAGAAAAAAGATGACATAAACTCAAGGAAAGGTAGAAATGCGGTAGGTCTGCGGCCGCAAAAGTGATGTGCGGACTGCAGATCCATTGCTGAGTGAAGTAGACTATCCCAGTATCTGAGAGTAAAATATGTGGTTCATTGTGCGGTCACACAATTTATATGCGGACCGCATAGTGATCGCATAAATGCAAAAGGGTTTCCTGCGAAGATGATTTTGCGATACAATATGCGGCCGCAAAACCAACATGCGGGCCGCACAACCAAAATGCAATGAACAACTGGAAAACTCTGTTATCAGATCTGCAGCGACAAAGGGGGATGTGCGGACCACGAATGCACTATGCATCCCATTCTCTGGTTGCAAACTTTATCTGCAGGTTCATTTTTGTCACTTTCTGTCCATGACTTTTGTGCCATTACAAAGAGAATGACTAGGGTTTTTGTGGACCATCTGTTTTGGAAAATAGGCTACACTTAGAGCATTGAATACACCATTATTTCAAACCTTTTGTGAGAGATTCCAAGACTTTGTCCTCTTTGTATGCTTTATGACTTTATTTATTACTTTGTTCTTGTATTCTAGTATGAGTAGCTAACTTTAAATACTAAGATTGTGGACCTAAGCGGGTGTAATGTTAATGGGTGTTTACCATTGACTATATATATATATATATATATATATATATAATGTCTAGTTAATTTAAGTTCATTTCTCATGCTTCATTTATGGTTGATGGTTGCAACATTAACTAGTGTCATTTCACTGTATCTTTACATGGAAAAGTGGGCTAGGGTTTGGTAGAATTGAATAGCAAGAACTCAAGGCATTAAACCTTTTTTAATAGAATCACTTAGGGATAAGTGGGTTGTACTTGGCATAAATTTGTTATTCATAATTGTAACTTTTTTATATTTGGAAAAATCATAAAGAGAAAATACTACCTAATTCATCGAAAATATTGGGTAGACATTTGGGACCCATTTGCATATCAAAGGACCTTCCATTAGAAATATATCATATTAACACCGATAGCATAACATTCCATTTATGGGGACACAACCTTGGTTTCTTAATAAAATTAACCAAATCCTCTTAACAAAATAGCTTTTCTTGAGATTTCTTAATTACAAAACCGTTTTTAAACTAACGGAGTAGAACTGCGGCTCAAGTCAAGTTTCACACTATTCAAGTAACCTTTTCACACCTATTCCCTATAGGATTGGACCCCAACCTAGTTGGGTTATTATATTTGACATCGACCTCCTTAAAAAAATTATTTGAGTGTTCATAATCACTTCAAGAATACATGTCTCAGTTGAGTCCTCTTCAGTATTCCAGTATTATGTAACTCAGTGTGATTCAGTATTTCACTATCATGTATTGCAGTTTGATTCTCAGTTCCTGAATGTTGAACACCTGTACTTGGGCCCGAGGCCGTACTTTATACGCTTTATGCATCTTTGGGCATGAGGCCGTAGTTTATGCTTTATGCATTTTGGGCCCGAGGCCGTAGTTTATGCTTTATGCATTTTTGGGCCTGAGGCCGTAGTTTATGCTTTATGCATTTTGGGCCTGAGGTCGTAGTTATGTATACGTATACTTAGGCCTGAGGCCATAGCTTGTGCACATATATATTGGGCCCGAGCCGTAGCTTATTCAGATAAACAGGTTTTTCATCATTCAGAAGAGGGAGTATTCATATCCTTACATCCTTTGTTCAGTTCAATTATCAGTTATCAGTTCAGTTATCAGTTATCAGTTCTCAGTTAAGTTATCAGTTACCAGTTATCATTTCAGCTTTAGTTTCAATAGTTAGCATTTCAGTTATCAATTATAAATTCTCAGCTATCAGCTTGGTTTCAGTTTCAGCATTTCAGATTCTTTCTTTCAGTTGCTTTACATACCAGTGTAATTCAAATGTACTGACGTCCCTTTTTCTCGGGGCCTGCATCTCACGATGCACGTAATGATTTACAGGTTGATGATTCAGAGCGCTAGGATTCTTGTACCTGCTATTTGGTTATCCTTAGTTCTTTCGGGGCATTATCATTACTACACTCTTCTGTATTTTCAGACAGTCAGTGTTTTCAGTAAAAATTAGAGGCTTCATAGACTAGGGTAACAGTTAGACATAGTCACAGGCTTTTCATATTAAGCTATAATGGCTACAAATATATTTCAGAATTGTATTAGTATTTCCGCACTTTGATTTATATCATCCAGACTTTCAGTATATCAGCATGTGTTAGTTTATCTTCCGCATTCAGTATGTTATGATACCACATGTTGATTCAGCCAACCAGTTGGTTCGCTCGGTCACATGTAGTCAGGCACCGAGTGTCGTGTTACATCCAGGCCCAGGTTCGGGGCGTGACAAAGCTTGGTATCAGAGCAATAGGTTCATGTGTCCTAGGGAGTCTATGAAGCCGTGTCTAGTGGAGTTTCCTTTATATGTGTGTGCCGGCCACTCATATAAACGGTTAACTACCAAGACATTCAGGATTGTTTCACTTCTTTCTACTCTAGATCGTGTCGTGGAGCATAGAGCAATAGTTAACCTTCTCTTCCTAACTAATTCCAAACGTATTGGATGCCCAAGCGACGCGCAGGAGAAATCTAAAGTCCTAGAGAGGATAACTGCCTATTGGGGTATATTTATGGAGTATAGGTTGGTAAATTTGAGACTTGAGAGGATATTATAGTGGGATGCAATGGATAGTAGTACAAATTCGAGCATGACCTTGGCAGAAAGTACAAAAGCAATTATCATGTTTTGTGGTTATCAGTTTACCTCAGTTACCAGTTATACAGTCTTTCAGTTAGCAGGTTTATGGTTATTCAGTAAGCCAATTATTTTTTATTCAGTTACTAGATCTCCAATTTTCAGTGTATCAAAATTTCTGGTGACTTATGAGTATACAGTGATGCATATGGGTTCTCAAAGAAAATGTAAGTAACAGTGATTATAGCAAAATCTTTGAATGTTTTAGGGATTAAGACCCAAGACACACTGTATGGTGCATAAAATGATTTACCAGATATGTATGGCAGTGTATCTGTATGTCAGACCCCACGGTGTATCAGGTTAAGAATTCAACCGCAGCGGGCATAGAATTGATCACTATAGTTTTGGATAGAAAAGAGCCTAAGGGAAATATAGCTAAGAATAATATAATGTACGAAATGAGAACCAAGAGCATGCAACATTGAATTCTAGGGAATGATTATCCTGTACCTGATCTTGAATCCTACACCGGTTAATGATGCGATGGGGAAAGTTTTTCAAATCAAAACTAGAAGTACCACCTTAGTAAGTTACTATAAGAAGCAGCCATTGATGTAAGATAAAAGATATGGCAATCCCCCTTAGGTTATGTGATTAAATGATTACCCAGGATGTTTATAGTTATTTAGTATTGTATAGAAAGTTTGGGGTTAGATATCCCAATTTAATCTAAGGCAGATGAATTCCCTAAGTGTGATCCATGCACATAGTTTAGAAGGAAAAAAAAAGGGATAGTATGTGACCGTAGAACAGGGCTGGATGGTGAGGGAAGTTAGAATAACCTTATGCTTCACTTTAGTTATTCAAAGCAGAGCAAGAAAACATGATGGTAGCAGGTGGTTTGTAAAAGAATAGTAAGTAAGTTTTGAGTTGATACAGTGAATTAGCACTTTCAGCAGAGCTTGTAGAGGTACAATTTGATTCACTTAGCCAGGTTAACTCTAATGAGTGGATGACAATTTGAAATACCGAACGCGTGTTAGAACCCAAAGAGTTTAAGTTAAACCTGAAGTACAGTGTCAGTGGGGAAAAAATAATCAGCTAGGCAGTGAGAGAGCAAACCATAGAAGAATAGCCTTTAGGAATTATCTAAATGTGGTTTCTCCAAGATTGGCAGTGTGAGCAGAGTTAAATTATTAAGATTGTGTATGATAGTTATGAATACACTAGCTTTCCGTTAAGTGAATAATTTGAGTTTTTCCTAGTAAGAAGAATTGCTCAGAAGTAAATCAGAAGGTGAGTCTTCATTGACATAAAGTGCAAAGAATTTTTAAGGATAAGAAAATTTATTTGGATCCCAACAAAAAGAGAAGGATCCGCAAGTATAAGACCTTTGGTCTAAGGGGGTGATGTGAAAACCATCAACAAGCGCAGTTAGAGATCTGAAATTCGAATAGTAGCATGGGATATGAAAAAGAAAATTAGTTCGGTAATGAGGAAAAATTGTATAATTACCACAAGGATTATGTCTAGCATGTGTAAGAAAAACAAAGTGAGTAGAATGATCACCGAGTTTAGTCATTGATGATAAAGTGATCACAGAAAAGCTATAAAATCATGCCTATTTATGTGTCACGAGGGTAGTGCCATTGCACGAGACTCTAGTCTTCGGAGTACTGGTCAAAGACTTAGGTCACAACAATTCTATAAGTGTTTTCAGGAAATTCTTAAAAAGATAAAGTGTGGGAAGTATAACTCATGATTGAGGTAGATAAGAGAACTCTGGTAAAAGAAGTTCACCAGCCAAGATAGGAGTTCGACTTCGGACTCTAAAGATGACGGAGTTGTTGTCTAGAACAGGACTTGTTCCCCCCTTAGTAGCCGTTGAGAAGGAGAAACAATTTGATGATCCCTACGTGTTGCAGTTGAAAGAGGAGATTCACAAGTATAAGACGATGGCTTTTGAATAAGGGGGAGATGATGGTACTTTGAGGTACTAGGACAGATTGTGTGTTCCAGACATAGATGGACTTACAGAGGGAAGATCATGTTAGAAACCCATAATTCTAGGTATTTTTTCCATCCAGGTTCCCAAATATGTATCATGGTCTTAAGGAGGTTTATTGGTGGACCAACATGAGAAAGAACGTCAGAGACCGTGTGGCTAAATTGTCCGAAATGTTAGCAAGTGAAAGTCAGTAGCAGAAAGCCTAGTGTTTTATCACAGAATACACATCCTTTAGTGGAGATGGTAAATATGGACCTTATAATAGGATTATCTCGCTCATTTTGAAAGCATGATTTTTATAGGTGAAGGTGTAGAGTGCCAATTAGATTGTCCGAAGTTGGCGAAGCGGAGTTGTTGGGACCAACTTTGGTCTATCAGACTATGGAGAAAGTTAAGTCGATTCAAGAGCGTTTGAAGACGACCCGGAGCCACCAAAAGTCCTATTCGAGGGTGCGGCATAGAGACCTAGAGTTTCAAGTTGATGATTGGGTGTTTCTGAAACTTTAGCCTATGAAAGGCGTTATGAGATTTGGGAAGAAGGAGAAGCATAGTCCCTGCTATATTGGGCCATATAGAATCTAGCGAAGGATGGGTCAATTAGCTTATGAGTTAGAGTTGCCACCAGAATTAGTGGTGGTTCATCCAGTATTTCACGTGTCATGTTATAACATTCAAGTTCCAGCACTCAAATACTCATGTCAGTTCAGTACTCAGATACTCATGCCAGTTCAGTACTCAAATACTCATGTCAGTTCAGTACTCAGATACTCATGCCAGTTCAGTACCCAGATACTCATGTCAGTTCAGTAGTCAGATACTCATGCCAGTTTAGTACTCAGATACTCATGTCAGTTCAATACTCAGATATTCAAGTCAGTTCAATACTCAGCTACTCATGTCAGTCCAATACTTAGATATTCATGCCATCTTAGTACTCTGATATTGATGTTAGTTCAATTCTCAAATATTCGTGCCAGTTCAATTTTCGAATATCCATGTTAGTTCTGTATTCATGTATCCATGGCAGACCAATATTCAGTCAATGCAGCAGTCATTAAGTTCAGCATATCAACAGTTCAGTAATCATGTATTCATTCAGTTTAGTATGCAAGTGTTAATAAAAGTTCATGTTTGCACCAGACTCGTTTAAGGTCCGGAGTTAGCAGAAGTTACAGTCAAGACAATAATTCGAGGACGAATGATCCCAAGGGGGAGATAATGTAACACCCCATACATTCGGCTTAGGTATGAATGAGTTAAAGGGGTAGTAAGGTTATATTTTGGACATGTGAAGTCCCATTGGGATGATTATGGGTGAGAATAGTTGTTTCGAAATCAAGATGGAAAGTGAGGTGCATAAGATTTGACAAAATCGACTAAGTTTACAGAAGGACTGTCTTCCAACAGGTTTTAGTGAAACTATGTAAGGATTTTGGGAAAACTCAAAGCATGAAAGTTGTAATCCGCTTTTCACATTCATTATACAGGACCAAAATGAGGCCTTTCCTCGCTAGTTGGAATAAAAACCTCAACAGCATCCTTCATTCAACCCCTTCTTCCTATCCTTGCTACCTTTGAAATGAGTCCCTCTTTCATTCACTAAAGAAGAAGCAGCTTGCCCCACCCATGAGTAAATATTTCATAGTAGCCTCAGCCTTTGAAATAGCTTTCCAACGATATATTGTGGAGCCAAAGCGAAGCTCTGTGCAAAAAGTTATGTCCGTTTTACAGAATGGTGTGTAACCACCGCGTTCCTGCCGTGTTTTGACCGTGACCGCGGTGGTGAGGCAGTGTTCCAGCAATTTACTGTGGTCGGGACCGCGGTCGCGCCTACTGGGACGGGGTGGCCAACTTGGGAAGTCATTTTTTAGCCCTATTTCGTCCCCCACAGCCCCAAAACATAAAAACATGCTCTAGAAAGGAAAGCTCTCAAAAACCTAACTCCGTAAGGGTTCATCCACCACCCAAGACAAGCTCTAATGGTGATTCTAAGTTAATTTCAATTTCCCAACATCTTATTAATATGGGTAATCTCTCCAATCATTAGATATTTGATTGGGACATCATTGTTGAGAGAAGGAACCCTAAAACTCGAATTCAAGGGGATTGGACTTCAAAGAGGTAATGTCTTCACTCTCTAGTTGATTCTAGCATTGGTTTAATGATTATAAATCCTAGTTTATGAGATATGAGTTGATCAGTTTGATAGAAAAGCATGAACGATTATAGGGTTGGGTGTTGATTGTTGATTATTGGTTAAGGGTGTTGTTTACCTTATGGGTGATGAAGAATAATGTTGATTATAATCGTTTGAGACTTTAGAATTTAACTAGGAACAAGAGAATGGGTTGTTGGGTGTAGAAACACCATTAATAAGGGGTATGAAGCTTTATTTTCACCAAGTGATTGATAAAATGCCTAAGTGACCAAAACCTGAGTATTATTGCTAATTTGGAATCCGTTTGACTTGTATTGATATAGATTAAAGTTGAAAGGGTTGGAGAATGTTGTATTATGCTCAAGAGCAGGAAGTTAAGGTATGTGAGGCTAACTCTCCATGTTTGGGAATTTTAATGATTCCCCCTACACTACGTTTCTTTTACGACGTTACCAATTGCCTCAAAAATATAGTTAAGCCTAGTTCCTTGAATAGTTGTAGAACTTCTATTCTCTAACTTCATAACTCGTTCACCACTTTCATTCTGAATGTTGTGAGCTCAGTGCGTATTCAATATAGACTTGGGTTTGATGCCCCCGAGTCTTACTATAAATTACTCAGTATGCCATAAACAGTTGAAGTTTCAGTGCTCATAATCAGTTCAAGAATACATGTCTCAGTTTAGTCCTATTCAGTATTCCAGTATTATGTAACTCGGTGTGATTCAGTATTTCACTATCATGTATTGCAGTTTGATTCTCAGTTCCTGAATGTTGAACACCTGTACTTGGGCCTGAGGCCATAGTTTATATGCTTTATGCATCTTTGGGCCTGAGGCCGTGGTTTATGCTTTACGCATTTTGGGCCTGAGGCCGTACTTTATGCTTTATGCATGTTTGGGCCCGAGGCCGTAGGTTATGCTTTATCCATTTTGGGCCTGAGGCCGTAGTTATGTATACGTATACTTGGGCCTGAGGTTGTAGCTTGTGCACATATATATTGGGCCCGAGGCTGTAGCTTATTCAGATAAACAGGTTGTTCATCATTCAGAAGAGGGAGTATTCATATCCTAACATCCTTTGTTCAGTTCAATTATCAGTTATCAGTTCAGTTATCAGTTATCAGTTATCAGTTATCAGTTATCAGTTATCAGTTATCAGTTATCAGTTCAGTTATCGGTTATCAGTTATTAGTTCAGGTACAGTTATGAGTTATCAGTTAAGTTATCAGTTACCAGTTATCATTTCAGCTTTAGTTTCAATAGTTAGCATTTCAGTTATCAATTATAAATTCTTAGTTATCAGCTTGGTTTCAGTTTCAGCATTTATGATTCTTTCTTTCAGTTGCATTACATACCAGTGCAATTCAAATGTACTGACGTCCCTTTTGCCCGGGGACTGCGTCTCACGATGCAGGTAATGATTTACAGGTTGATGATTCAGAGCACTAGGATTCTTGTACCAGCTATTTGGTGATCCCCAGTTCTTTTAGGGCATTATCATTACTACAGTCTTCAGTATTTTCAGACAGTTAGTGTTTTTAGTACAAATTAGAGGCTTCATAGACTAGAGTAACAGTTAGAGAGGGTCACTGGCTTTTCATATTAAGCTATGATGGCTACCAATATGTTTCAGAATTGTATTAGTATTTCCGCACTTTGATTAATATCATCCAGACTTTTAGTATATCAGCATGTGTTAGTTTATCTTTCGCATTCAGTATGTTATGATACCACATGTTGATTCAGCCAGCAGTTTGTTCGCTCGGTCACATGTAGTCAGGCACCGAGTGCCGTGTTACGTCCAGGCCCAGGTTCGGGCCGTGACATTGAGATTGGGCACAATTTTGAGGCTAGGTTGACACGGGAATTTTTGACCCCTCGAAAATTGTAAGACAACGTCATCTGTATAGAACGGTCATGAAGTATCGGGATGGTCCTGCCGGCATGCTTTCCTTTTCGGCTCAAAGCCTTCGCCCAAGTCTTCACCTGTCTTTCCTTGTTTTATCATAGCTATGGCTGCTTCATCTAAATCTGTTCATCAAGGAGAGAGGAGTTTCGCCTCTGCTTCATACCTGGTCGGTGGTACACCGCTGGCTCGAGGCGATCTATCTTGAGGAGGGACTTTTCTTTAGGAAAGGCCTCCCAATGTTCAGGACCATCGGGAGCTTGCATCAAGGATCATCTCATCAATAGGAGAGGAACACCTCAAAGCAAATAGGAGAGACTGCGGATGGGAAAAAAGGTGGTACTGCAGGTACCTTCCCCGGATGAGAGCATCATATGTGGCTTATGTAGGGGTTTTTTTAACGTGTACATGTAACCCTTTATATTGGGTAGAGTCGTGCTCGACTTTTGCAGAAGATATTGGATTACCCTAGCATAGGTTCATCCGTCGTTCCGGAGGATAGTATTGATGAGGAGGTTCTACGCGGAGGTAGTCGGGCTTGAGTTCACCCGTAGCCATCTCACAAGATTGTACCGGCTCTTTCATTACCGAGGCCTGATTACTTTATAATGTCGAACAACGAGGCCCTTTGTTGCCGGCAATGGAGTAGATGGAGACCGAGGATGGATAAATCAATTTTTCCGAGTGCGGACCGTCGATATTTTCCCCGTGGAGTTCCTGCCATTTCCTGAGAAATGGAAATTCGCGCGTAAGTGGCACACTTGCGTGCTTATTATTTTTGCACATGGCGGAGGTGGGCTTCATAAAGATGCTTTCCTTTTCTTTATTACATCGATCATGTGGATGCCATATGAGGTCCCGGACCTGGCGGATTAGTCTTGGAAGCTGGCAGCTCGCTCGACCTATGGTGGGCATAAGTGGCGAGACCTGTCGAAGGGTACATGGGAAGCAAAACACCACGGTACATGACGTGTGGTTTATTTTCTTAGAAAGGTACTTTCCTTTATACGTATTACTCCGTCACCGCAGGCATTGGAGAAGTTTCTGAGGTGAGACCGTGTCCTCTCGGAGAGAAGGAAGGATCGTCAGCTTCAGGGCCGAGGAATGATAATGAACAAAAGGAATCCTCGAAGGATGAGGGTGTTCATAGCGAGGTAATCCCTGCTCAGAGGCTCAAAGAGGATGTATCGACTAAGCCTGCAGCATCCGAGGCTTCTAGCCTTGGGAGAAATTGTTCATTTTTTCCGCCGTCTTCTTTTCCCGTTGAAGGTACTTCGAGGGATAAAGATTTCCAGCCGCCCTCTTCTTTTCCCGCCGAAGGTGCTTCGTGGGGAATTCGAGGCCAGGGGCCGCCTAAATCAAGTGGGGTGTCGAGCGATTGTATTCCCATCGGGAGTGGTTCTACCGGGGCTGATGGGACCAGGCCAGCAGATGTGCACTCAAATTTCGAGGAGGCTCAGCGGCTTATGTTCTGTGGTGAGTTTTGGCCGGTTGTATTGGCCTTTCAGTTTTGCACTTTCATTTTCCGATTGAGCTTCTTTTTTGTAGGCCTCTGACAGGCTCAAGTCCGAGCTGCTCTGCTTTAATACGAGGCGAGTCGAATCCTGGACTACGAAGGCTACCTCGAAAGACAAGTAACCCTTGTTTGGAGGGGATGCATGTTTTCTTCTTCTATCCCTGGAGACCAATAATTTGATACTTCCGTTGCAGAGAAAGACGGAGGACCTGGAACGCCTTTGGAGGCGAAGTTGGTCAGGCCAAGTGTGAGTGTAATGAGCTAAAGGCTCATATAGATGCCCAAATTGCGGCCAAGAAAAATGCTTTGGCCAGGGCTTCTGCCCTCGAGGTGCAACTTCGAAATGCTTGTGAAAATAGCTTGGTCCAGTCGGGCAGGATCGCAAAGCTCGAGTATGACCTTTTGGATATGAAGGCTGAGGTTCGTAGATGTCTGGGCTGAGGTTGAAGAGATTCGAGCTAGGGCCGATAAGAAAGTGGTCGTCTATTTAAAAGATGTCATCGAGCTCGTGCTGAGACGAGAGGGAATCCCGATCGAGAGAGCAGAAGCAATGGATATGCCCGGCGTAGATTCGGGGGGGAGGGATCCTTTAAGGGATTCGCGCTAGGGGATTTGATCTCTCGGAAGAGATAGTGCAGGCCAAGGCGGATGAATACAATACCAAATTCTTCGTATCTGATGCCGAAGGTAATGGAGAAGAGGCTGACGGGGCCGCTGGTCCCTGAGGGGAAATTAGACTAGGCTTTTTCCTTTTTGATTCTTTGTACAGTGTTCTTAGAGAATTTTGTACATGTAGCCTTGCATTGTTTCGTATGTGCATGTATGTAAAGAAACTTTTCGGTTCTCTCATTTCATAAATTTATGTTTGATTGCGTATTTTTATCCTTTACACGTTGTTTGATGATTGGCCAGGTGAAATGGACTTTGAGCAATGACCCTCAAGTGTACAATTCAGCTCTGAGGCCCATTAGGCTGGCCCGTAGGCTTTTGCGCATTTGGTCGGCACGACCTCTGATCTAAGCAGGCAATAAGGGATCTTACGCATTTAGGTTGGTACGATATTTTGATTTGGGCTGGCGACAGTGGCTCTTGCGCATTTGGGTCGGTACGACCTTTAGTTTGAGCTGGCAATAATGGCTCTTACACGTTAGGTCGGTATGACCTTTTGATGCAAGTTGGCCTCTTAGGCTAATATGCTTTCTCCCTTAGGCATATTTAGTTAACTGTTTCGGGTTCAGTCTCCGAGTCGGGTTTCAACTCGAGCCCATTTGACCCTCAAGTTTTTGAATTTAAAGTTGGCCTTCAGGCTCTTACGCGTCGGGTCGATGCGACCTTTTAATGTAAGCTGGTGTCAGCGGCCCTTACGTTTTGGGTCCGTACGACCTTTATATGGGCTTTATTTTTCCCTCGTTAAGGACTTTTGAAGTTGTGTTTGCCCGACTCTTCGACAGTTTGATAAAACCTTGATTGTGAGCCGTTATATGGCGATGATCGAGCACCTTAGGAGGTTTGGCTCGGAGGCTGAGTATCTCGAAGCCTGTAGTTAGGAGCTGTCATGGTCGAAGCTCTTTTGCCTATGTCGAGGGTAGCCTGTTTAACCGATTCTTTTCGAAGTATTTTCGAAGTAATTGAAGGCCTGTGATTTTATAGCAATGGTCGGGAGTCCCTGACTCGCGTTAGTTTGGATGGTACAGCCTTGTAACCGTAGTCATTTGTGTTTGGCCGGAGCCTTTTAGTCCCCGAGTGAAGTGTTTTTGGCGTCTATATCGAGGGTATGCCTTTTTAGGGGTCTTACAAGTTCGATATATAGCCTTAACTTTAAGATCGGGATTATGCCTTTAGTAAGGTCTTACAAGTTTTACATGCCTTTGAGGTCTCACAGTTATTGTCACTTGGAACAAGTGTGGTTCATGCCTTGCTTGAGGTCTTACAGATATTGTCATTTGGTATAAGTGTGGTGCGTTCCTTGCTTGAGGTCTTACGGATATTGCTGTTGCGTTAAAAGGGTCATATATGGTTGATAATGCCTCGTCGAGGTCTTACATTTTCTATTATTGCCATATGGAGGGATTTCGGGCTCGAGGTCACCCGCTTTGGGTCTTACGGCCTTGAGTTCCTGATAGTTTGATGGAGTGATAATCGACGACAGTCCCCGAGACGTCGGTATTTCTTTGGCTCTGGAGCCATTCTTTGTAAATTTGATGTTGCCTCATTGGGGGCTTACGAGTTTGAAGTTTCCGACCCGGAGGTCATATGGCCTCGAGTCTTTAGCGTCAGTCCCCGAGTATTCGGAATGATGCCTTTTTGTAAGGTCTTATAAATGAGTTACTTGGTATAAGTACGGTTCATTCCTGGCTTGAGGTCTTACAACGCTGGTAACGCCTCACGGAGGTCTTATATTTTCTTGATATTGCCACGTGGAGGGCCTTTGGGCTCGATTTTGCCCATATGGGGTCTTACAGCCTCAGGTTCTTGATACCTCGATAGGGTGACCGTCCATGACTACCCCCAAGATGTCGAGGGTTTTTGGCTCTGGAGCCATTCTTGTAGACTTGACGTTGCCTAATTGATGGCTTACGAATTTGAAGCTTTCGACTCGGGGGTCATATGGTTTCGAGTTTTTGACGCCAGTCCCCGAGTGTTCGGGACATTTTGGCTCTGGAGCCGTTTTTGCAAAAAATACCGAACTTCTTTGAAACGGGAAATGCTTTAATGGAGGGGACAGTATTCTTTGATCACTTGGTACAAGTATACATAGTTTTTGCCGCTGAGAGTTTGATTGTTGTTCTATGGAGACACGGTTCTTTCGACCGTTTGGCTCGATACATCATTTCCCTATTGAGACCCTCTTTGGCTCGTTTTGATTTCTCCGGGGAGATGATCTTCCGGAGGATGCCCCTCAGTATTCGAGGTTGATTGCAGAGGAAACTCGAATACTTGCTGAGTTCTCTTTAGGTAGCATATAGATGTTGCCTTGTTAAAAAACCTTGTCGATCAAACCCTTCTTGGAATAAAATCCAATCGAAGGAAAAGAGTGCAACGTATGCTTTGGCACCTTAAGGTCTTTGAGCCGGACAATGCTTCGACTGTTCTGATCGGGCATCTGCACGAAGGTTAGTGTAAGATGTAAAAAGGGAAAATGGTCATACCTTAGTGGCGATGGCGCTCCGAGCCTCGATATGCCTTTAGTGTTTGCTCCGGGGACGCGGCACGGTCCGATTTTGTGATCTTTGTGTTGCCTCATCGAGGGCTTATGAGTTTGGAGCTCCGACCCGGGGGTCACATTGTTTCGAGTTGTTGACGCCAGTCCCCGAGTGTTCGGAGCATTTTTGACAGAGGGAGGTGATCATACCTTAGTATTCACGGTGCTTCAGCCCCTGATATGTTTCAATCGTTTGTTACGAAAACGTGATATGGTCCTTCGCTTTGTTCGGTCGGATTTAGCCGAGGGTGTAGCTTGTTTTCGCTATTTTACTGTTTGCTTATCCTTTGGCTCTTTCGAATTTGGAGGTACTGGTGTCAGCGCTACGTCGTGCACTACGAAAATTTCTCTTACCGCATGATGTTTCCCGTAGACGGTTTTCATCCCATCCTTGGGCGTAAACTTCATCGTTTGATGAAGGGTTGGTGGTACTACTCTCATTCAGTGTATCCATGGCCTTCCGAGCAAGGCGTTGTATCTCATGTCTCCTTCGATGTCATGGGATTTGGCATTTTGGGTTGTGCCGGCCACGTTGACTGGGAGGGTGATTTCCCTTTTTGTTGTCTCGCTCGCTATGTTGAATCCGTTGAGGACTCGAGAGGCGGGCACGATTTGGTCAGCAGTCCGAGCTGCTCTACCACCCTCGACCTGATAATGTTGGCCGAGCTACCTGGATCCACAAGTACACGTTTAATTTGAAATGTATTTACAAGGAAAGAGATTACCAATGCGTCGTTGTGAGGTTGGTAACTTTTCTTGTTCGGTTTCGGCTCCTTTGCTAGGAGCCAGCTAGGATATACTGAGCCCGAGGGGGCTCCCAGTCGGTCGTCCTCGACCCTGATCTTTGATTGGTATCGGTTGTGGACATCTGACCAGGTAATGGCTGGATATTCAACCAAATTCTACTTCAGCTGCTTCGAAACCACCGAGCCTCGTTCGTTCAAACTTTGGGTGAAGGCCCGCATTTTCCAATCGTCAGAGACCGGCAGATGTTCCATTCGTTCCATTTGAATTTGAGATACGAACTCTCGCAGCATCTCATTCTCCCTTTGCTTGATTTTGAAGACGTCTGATTTCTTTGTAACTACCTTGATGGCGCCAGCATGTGCCTTTATGAAAGAATCTTCTAGCATGGCAAATGAATCTATTGAGTTCGGAGCAAGGTTGTGATACCACACCGTGGATCCTTACGAGAGTGTTTCTCCGAATTTTTGAGCAGGACATACTCGAGCTCGTCCTCCTTTAGGTCGTTGCCCTTCACTACATAAGTGTAAGCAGTAACGTGCTCATTGGGGTCCGAGGTTCCATTGTACTTCAAAAGGTCTGGCATTCTGAACTTCTTCGGGAATGGGTTTCGGAGCCGCTTCTTGTGGGAACGACTTCTGTACAAACTACTTTGAATCCACACCTTTCAGGATCGGGGGTGCGCCCGGAATTTGGTCGACCCTAGAATTGTAGGTCTCGACCTTTTTGTCGTTGCCTTCTATCTTCTTTTCGCCTGACTCAACCTTCTTTGTGAGGTCCTCGAGCATCTTTACGATGGCGGGGTCGGCTGCCGACCCGTTGTTGCTTGATCTCTCTGGTACCTGCTCGGCTCGGGGAGCCGTCCCCGGTGCTACTGTGCTGGGAGTTTTCTAGTGACTTTGCAGATGAGCGATCGCCAGCTGTTGTGCCTGTAACATTTCAAAAATAACGTGAAGGCTAATCTCTCGTTCTTCCCTAGCTGGGGCTTTCTGAGCTTCTTGTTGGTCTCCTTGGAGCACGCTCCTGTTTGTGTGGGCGCTTATTTCGATGTGTTGAGCGTTGCGCGAGAGCACGTCCACGGGAATTGGTTCTGGTGCGTTCTCGGGATTTCGTGGTGGTATACCAACACCTGGGACGTCAACACCAATTTCTCCATGGTCTTCAAGATTGACGTTTTCACGTGCGTTTACTGAGTTAGATATTTTGACCTGAAATCAAAGATCTTGGACAAGAAAAAGTGTTAAAGATAACTTGCGTTATGTAGCAAACCAGCAAGAAAAATAACCACTATTATTTTTAGCCCCACGGTGGGCACCAAACAGTTTACCATGAAAAATGGTAATTACAATTATATTTGATTTTGTTGTTCTAAAAATACGTGATCTATTTTTATGCTAGTTGTTAAGCAACGGATGCTAAGTAAAAGATTAGAAATGAAGATTGCAGCTTAGAGACGGTATAATAATCGAACCAAACAGCTGGAGATCGGGGACCTCGAGCTGTCGATTATAAGGCCTCGGGGTCGAGTTGGGCGACCGGCATAGAACGATCGAGGGACGACTGACACTTTATGAGAGCTACAGTGATGGCTCTTTATGATCAATGATAAGCAATAAATGAAGAACAATAAATAAAACACAATGAATATAAGCAATAAATGGAAGTAATGAGATCAAGAGAATATGTTAGAGAGCAGAGAGAATGTTCTAGTGTATTTAGTATTGAGCAACATATCCCTTTACAAAGTGTCAAGGATCTCCTTTATATTGGATAGGGAATCCCGATATAGTACATGTGCACTTATTACAAAGAGACATAGCTGGTGCAGCTACTCACTAGTCTTGTACAGGCTAGTACTTATCTCGTAGATATTGTCAGCTTTGGTAACGTGTCTTGGGAACTTCACGCTTATCCATGGTAGCCACCGACTCGCACCACCCCAAGGTCGAGCACAAGGGACCCCCGGGGTCGAACTTCGAACTGTACCTCGAGGCCTCCGGAGGCGGGCCGTGGAATGTCATAACGGTCATAAAATCGGGCTCTCCGATTTTAGCCGTATACAATATCCAATAATTACTCTCCAAATTATTTTTTATGATGAATTGATTAATCATCAAAACTTATCATTTATACCAGTATAATATTTGAATATTTTTTAATGTATTTTTTATAATTACATTTATATTTTTAGGCAAAATTGCACATTTTTACAGTAATAGCTATGCATAGTTGAAACATAATAATTTTTTAAAATACGAAAATAATATCACTTTTGGTTTGGAGATCTGTAGTACCGATATACCATAGTGTTTTTAGCACAGACCTCGATCACAGCCCGATCGGCTAGGCCGTCTCACCCAAAGACATCCAACCACATTAACAATCACAATCTCAATCACAATCTCAATCACAACCTCAAGAACAATCACCATCATGTGTACGACATGGCATCCGATCTCGAACTGATTGGCTAGGCCGTCTCACCACAACGCTGTGTGGATCGACATAACCCTCTACTAGTATCACGCCCCAAACCTGAGGAGGCGTTGTAACACCGCGTAAATCCAAATTAGTTGTCGATGCGCTAAATAATTATTAATGTGACCTTTTAGACATGTGAAGTCCTATCGTGATGAGTACGGTTGGAAACAATTGTTTTAGAATCAAGACCGAGAGTGAGGTGCATAAAAATCTATTAGACCCAAACCGATGGGCCGCGACGGGCATTCGGTACCTTACTCAACCGACTATCAGCATAATGTATCATTTCATGTCATACTATCTTAGATAACTGAGCCAGAAGGCTGCCGTGAGATAAGTAGAATACAACATGTGATACCAACTTATACATTGACATACGGGTCTATAAGACCAAAATAACCACTCGTATACTGAACATAGGCCGACAAGGCCATACAATCTTTTACGTACATGACATCTGTCTACAAGCCTCTACGAATACATAATTTTCATAAAAGGTCGGGACAGAATCCCGCCATACCAAACAATACACGTCTAAATCATACTAACCAAACAAGCAACTCCAAAGTAAATGGAGCGCACTAACATCTTCCGTTGAGCTGATAGCCTACTTGGAGGGCTCTCGACCTGTCTATCGGGAGCTGCTAGCATGAAACGCAGTGTCCCCAGGCAAAAAGGACGTCGGTACGAATAATGTACCGAGTATGTAAGGCACATAAATAACTACATAAAAGACGTGGAAGAAATATAGAGTAAATGACTCAACCTATAAGTCTGGATAACTCTGTAAATCATGAAATACTTATAGTTTCATGCATATGCATATGAATGTCATGTCGTGCATAGCTACATGTTTTCATAACATCGTCAAGCCTCTGAGGGCATCCCATCATATCATCTCGGCCACTGTGGGCAAAATCATTAATGTCCAGCTGATCAGGTGGCGGTGCGTATATAACGCCGTAACCTTTTTCCCATATCCCATATACATATAATATACATATATAAGCATATATATTGTCGTCTGGTCATGTGTCAATGTACATGTGTAAACGAATGCAATGCATGAGAAGTATGTTAATAAAATCTCTCGGAACGTCATAAGACCATTATACATCTAATTAATATCATGAAACAAACTTTATCAACTTACATATTTTTTGAGTCACATGGACAAACGATAGAATAATAAGACATATGGGAATTCAAGAACATAGACATCTCTAATACTTTTATGAATAGAGTCAATTAGGGAATTTGTGCATTTGCTCGTTTCATTCGTGTCATGTAGATCATGCCAAAAAGAAAGAATGGATAGCTTTAACATACCTGAACCGATTCTCTTTTGTGAAACACGTAACGGAGGATCGAAGTAGGAAATAATCCGTATGATATTCTTCAGAAAGATTGTACCGCGCCTTCTTTGAATTAGAATTTCACGTTGAACCTTGTAATATTTCAGAGAATCTCACGTTGGTCATTGTTATTTCTCTCTTAATAATATAGGAATGTCATTTTACTTGGTCTAGAAAAATTTCATACCTTACTAATAGATAGACCAAGTATATATACGTCTAAACAAGATGGCCTTTTGCCTTACGACTCATTTTATGCATTTTTCCACTTTGGCTTAGTCTATGCCATGTGGCAATCCCAAAAGACACTTATCCACTCAATATTCTAATTATCTCCACAATTAATCAATTATCCACATAATTATGAATTATCTCAAATTACCTAGAATACTACTCACTTTTAACACACCTTATACACCTTACTATCTGGTCATGTGGTACCTTGTATGCTACTAGTCCATAAGTACCGGGTATTTTAGCTCGGGCCGTATTTTATCCCAAAATATCAAACTTCGACGAAAATTTATTTTCTTCGATTTGCTTACCCTCTCATCTTCACGAATTTATTCATCACTTGTTTGAAATAGCATAATGCATATAATCTCCAAATAATCTTGTCCTTTAACTAAGGTTAATTATCTTACGACAATTTCACGTATAATACTATAGGGTGTAATATCGACGTAATACTGCGGGGCGTAGCGTCATCCCCCCTTTGTAACATTTGTCCTCGAATGTTGACTGATGCACTCATCATTCTCATAATCCATAGCTCTTGCGAATACTTTAATATTCTCCTATCCATTTAGGCAACTTTTCTTTGAATAAATCCAAAGGCCAGGGCATTCCCCCTTTTAGGCCTCTTTCCCACACCATGGCTCTTGATCGGAATCCTTCCAATCTGCTGCTACCTTCTATCATACAACCTGTACGACTCTAACTTTGTATGTGCGCATATACGACTCTTCTCTCCTCTTTCCTCCGGCTTTTAGCTAATCTCTAGGCTTCACTTTGTGAACGTATACAAAATTATGTCAAGCTATCCCTATGGGTGTGTATAGTTATACTACATCTAAGCAGGCCATACTATACCATAACTCTTACTTCGATTTATCGTTAGTGAGGTCTACTCCAATCTGCAAGTTACCCTCGTTGCTTATCCTATATGTATAAATCTAAGTCCTTCAATGCTTCCTTATTACTGTTCATCTTAAGACTGATGGCCTAATCTCATCTCATACTTTCTAACTTTTATTCATCAATTGTTGATTCACCTTAATGTTGATCTACAATCTTCCATTGATAACATGAAACATCTTACGTAATACATTGCCACTAGGGCTTGTGTTGCATCGAGGAATATTTGAAGTGACTTTCCTTATCCACCCAGTGGCGATATTGTACATCCATAACCCTATTTCATAGCATCCCAATGCGATTCACCTTACATGGGTATTTTAATCCCGTATTATTCATGAAATCCTCTTCAAATCATTACTTAATCGAAGGCCCAAGCGTCATCCTTTATCTATCATAGTTACACCCTTATTATACTACCAGGACTGCATTCCATCTCTTTTAAATGCTACTAGTCTTAGACTCCTTTGAGTTCATTCAGGTTACACTGAGATTTCTATAACTTAGAGGAACCATCAGCTCCATTGTTTTCACGGACTTAATCCCGAGGACTTATCCATTTCCGTCACCTTCTCACTTGCCCTTTTCTTATCCTTACTCCTGTGTTTCTAAAACCATGTCATTTTATCATACTTTAGCTTGCGGCCAATTTCCTTATGCTTTTCTTGAACATCGAGACATCACATCATCTCTAACTCTTCTTTTACTCTCTAATTAGACCATTCGGTACTTAAAACCCATAGGCTGAAAGATACGCTACTGATGTTGCTGCTATTATTCCTGGATACTGAATCCACGTGATTCTAGCCTTTTATCCAAAGTATGGACTATTCACAACCTTCTGCATTTGAGTATTTCGTACACTGTTCACCTTTACCTTACTACTTCAAAATCTTGCATCATATCTTCTATCTCTTTCATGAACTCCCTTCCACACAGTTATAATTTATCTCCACAACCTGAAGCTCTATTATAATACTTGCACATCTAGTGCATACACAATCCGGTGGGAGCTTCACACTGACTTCTTATGAGGCTGGTACTCTTCAGTTGGCTTCATCGTAGAGCCGTTATAAAATATGGCTACTGTACTATCTCTCTTATACCTCTGCTATTTAAGAGTGATCCTGAGGTCTATAATTATCTTGGTCCACTCCTGTTTTACTTAGTTGATGTAACTTTTTAGTTTCCTCTGCTTTCTTATCAGCCTTTATGTAGGCTTAATCTATCTTCTGATCTGCGGCTCCTAGTATTAGTTATTGCTTTAGCCTTTCATGGGCACTGAGGGATATCTATGATACAATCCTTTAGCAATTCAATCCTTCGTCTATGACTTGGGCTCAATTCTTTCTTTTAACGTATACCAGAATCTTCTACGGCTGTATATGAAGCATGTATAAAACTCCAAACTCTTAAGTGCATCCATAACGTAACTAACTCCGGATTATTGATCGAATAATTCGTTTTGTTCCTTATCACCTTTCTTTAAACATAAGCTTTTACTTTTCGTGGTCTTTCTTCCCCCTTTCGTGTGCATACTTAGCTTATCTTAGTTCCTATGCATATTGGAATTCCATACAACTCATATGATCTTGGATATCACTTATGATTTTTTTCGCGTTCTTTAGCCACGGTAAGTGCCATTTTCTCATGGAGTGCATACAATGTTGTTGTGAGACTGTTGTTATAAGACCATTTCCTCCTTAGGCCACTAAGCTCAGGTTGAGGCCTTCTTCCTTACATTCTCAGCTAGTCTTTCATTATAGTATTTAAGGAGGACCCTCTGACTCTGTAAAGCCATGAGCTTATTACGGACCTTTTGATGTCCTTCCATACCTATAATTATTCGTAGTTACTTATCTCCACACCCTTGTTCTTGTAGGGTTGCCTCTGAACTAATATTTTGACTGTCTTCCCAGTGGCACTCTCTTTTATTCCCGTAACATTCATGGGGTACCTTTAACTACCCTGGCTCTTATCTGAATATATCTCACGTATTACAATGACATTACTGCGAGGGTGAATTCACTATATTGGGTTTTACTATGCTTATCTTGCACAATCTGCTTATTCATATGTATCCTCTTGTCTAGCAATAACTAGGCCCTTCCTGAATCAACTACTAACTACTCGTTAGCTCATTCTCATATCAACATTCCACGTAATCTTTCTGGGTCATTTCATTTATCTTAACTTACGTCTTTTATCTATCAATAACATCTCGGGCAGGAACCCTTACCTCCTCTCCTCGTCGTCGTGTTTGCTCTAGAATTGTAGCATATCTGTAGGATTCGGATAAGTGCAATCTCAGTCCTTTCTCATTTTTATTGCACTCTTCCTTTACCATTCCATAGTTACTAGAACAACTTAATTTTGACCTAATGCCACATCACTCCATATTCCCCCCTTTAGGGGAGTACTAAGATTTAGTGCTACAATAATCTACGTATAGATATTTTACCTTTTCATCTCTAGCATCTTTTCACATCGTCGATGACTTACTCGCCTTGCAGTAATCCTTCTGTACCAAGGGTAACAAAATTCCTTACTCATGAGGGTGACACCCGGTATAACTGGCACACATAGTCCCTTTAGCTCAACTTTGCTCACATTGCTTACTTTAGGGAAGCGTCTTCCTGAATGACCATTCTCTAAATTTCTCATGAGTCTTCTTCTGTTGTCCATATAGACAATTTGAAATTCTCGTGATGCCAACTATTATGAAATTACTCAGTCCCTAATTCATGTTTACTTTATCTTGTTCACCAATCCATACTGATTTCTATTATTCTGGGTCTTCTATTAATCACGTTAGAGTCACGAATTTATTTCTCAAAATAAGGATATGACTTTATGGCCTATACTCTTTTGTTGTTTCAAGGCCTATAAACTCTCATCTTTTCCTTCATTTTACTATAGACTCTGTAATACTGTCATTTTTTTGATCTACCGTTGTCCTCCATGTATCACGTCTTACTCATAATGCTCCATTAATTCTCTTCTTATTTCTTGCTATCATTTCTGCAATCACTTTATTCTGAAAACTTCGACAAGATATTCTTTTGCTTTTAGCTCCCCTTGGTCCATCCATGGGCTCTTTGGGTTGCCTAACATTCTTTCTCTACTAGGGACGGGAGCCATACTAAGGTAATATTTATCCCTTCAAGGGTTCTAGTGCCTATCTTTGTAGTACTCAAATCTAGCTGCACTATTTTAGAGTACACCATCAGAGTGTCTCACAAGGAGATCTATTAGTAGTACATTTGCAATATCCTTCGGAAATGTCAATTAACGCAAACAGTCTATCCACCATTTTGGGTCACTCTAACCTCAGCCGGATCCTGATATCCTTCCCTCTCTTATACATCTTTTGTTATCCCTCATAAGGAATAAATGAAATGGGTGCGGCCAATTGTACATACCTCTATTACTATTGAAGGTAACTCAAAATGCTTATATTTCCCTCCTGAGTTGAAAGTACTGATATTCTTCATTTACTAGGTACCTCGTACCCTTCTTCACCTTGGTTCTTTTAGTTGCTGAAACTTGTGTCTACCTTCCGATTCTCTTATTCCTCTTTATCGTAAGAGTGGATAGACATTCTTGCCTTAGGGGTCCTTATCAAGAAACATACACATCTTAGTACACACATGATCTGTTGAATACCTCAAATTTATCCATCATAAGCATGATGCAAAAATCCAGTTCCTCTGATTCTACTCTTCCATAGCTATATCTCTTACCAACCGTCTTTCTGGATGTAGGTATCGTCGTATTATGAATAAGATAGAGTTAGGAAATTGAGTTCTTACAATTGAGCTCTATGAGACGATCTAGAGTAAGAAGAAAGAGTGACAGTCTTTAATGCCCTGTAGCCTCCTACTTATAAGTGTGGTGCACGACATACCCATAAACAAGACTCTACTAGACACGGCTTGTAGACTCCCTAGGACAGAACTGCTCTAATACCACTTTTGTCACGACCCAAACCGATGGGCCGCGACGGGCACCCGGTACCTTACTGAACTGAGTACCAGCATAATGTATCTTTTCATGTCATACTATCCTAGATAACTGAGCCAGAAGGCTGCCGTGAGATATACAACATGTGATACCAACTTATACATAAGTCATACGGGCCTATAAGACCAAAATAACCACTCGTATACTAAACATAGGCCGAGAAGGCCATACAATCTTTTACGTACATGACATCTGTCTACAAGCCTCTAAGAGTACATAATTTTCATAAAGGTCGGAACAGAGTCCCGCCATACCAAAGAATACACGTCTAAATCATACTAACCAAACAAGCAACTTAGAAGCAAATGGAGCGCACCAACATCTTCCGCTGAGCTGATAGCCTACTTGGAGGGCTCTCGACCTGTCTATCGGGACCTGCGGGCATGAAATGTAGCGCCCCCAGGCAAAAGGAACGTCAGTACGAATAATGTACCGAGTGTGTAACGCTTTAACCTTTTCCCATATCCCATATACATATATACGCGTATATAATGCCGTCTGGTCATGAGTCAATGTACATGTATAAACGAATGCAATGCATGAGAAGTACATGAATAAAATCTCTCAGGGCGTCATAAGACCATTATACCTCTTATTAATATCATGAAACAAACTTTATCAACTTACATATATTCTGAGACCCATGGACAGACGATAGAATAATAAGACACATGGTAATTCAAGAACATAGACATCTCTAATACTTCTATGAATAGAGTCATTTATGGAATTTGTGCATTTACTCGTTTCATTTGTGTCGTATAGATCATGGAAAAAAGAAAGAATGGATAGCCTTAACATATCTTAACCGATTCTCTTTTGCGAAAATACGTAAAGGAGGATCGAAGTAGGAAAGAATCCGTATGATATTCTTGAGAAAGATTGTACCGGACCTTCTTTGAATTAGAATTTCACGTTGAACCTTGTAATATTTCAGAGAATCTTACGTTGGACATTGTTATTTCTCTCTTAATAATGTAGGAATGTCATTTTACATAGTCTTAGAAAAATTCCATACCTTACTAATAGATAGACCAAGTATCTATACGTGAAAGCAAGATGGTCTTTTGCCTTATGACTCATTTTATGCATTTTGCCACTTTGGCTTAGTCTATGCCATGTGGCAATCCCCAAAAGACACTTATCCACTTAATATTATAATTATCTCCACAATTAATCAATAATCCACATAATTAGGTATTATCTCAAATTACCTAGAATACTACTCACTTTTAACACACCTTATACACCTTACTATCATGGTCATGTGGTACCTTGTTTGGTACTAGTCCATAAGTACCAGGTATTTTAGCTCGGGCCGTATTTAATCCCAAAATGTCAAACTTCGAAAAATTTATTTTCTTTGATTTGCTTACCCTCTCATCTTACAAAATTTATTCATCACTTGTTTGAAATAGCATAATGCTTATAATCTCCAAATAATCTTTTCCTTGAACTAAGGTTAATTATCTTATGACAATTTCACATATAATACTACAGGGTGTAATCTCGACGTAATACTGCGCGGCGTAACAAATTTGATAGAATCGACTAAATTTATAGGAGTTAATCTTATAGCCTTAGTCACTGCAAGGCCGTAAAAACTCACAGCCACAGACAGTGCAAGGCACTGTCCAGGGCATTACCAGCAGCGCCCCTGACAGTGCAAGGCCCTATAACATCAGCGCCCCTGACAGTGCAATGCACTGTAACTTCAGCGCTCCAGATAGTGCAAGGCACTGTCTAGGGCATCGTCCATAGCGCCCCAGGAAGAGCAAGGCACTGTAGTTTTGGCGCCTCTTATAGCTCCTTGCGCAGTCATTTTGGCACCCCTGATGGTGCCTCGCGTCGAAGTTGTTTATCCGAGCTAATTTTCCTCCTCAATTTTGGGACGTTTTAACTTATTTAAAAGACATACCTCGTTCCCCCACACCCCAACACACAAAAACCTACTCTAAATAGGGGAGCTCTCATGAAACCAACTTCCCCAAGGTTTCTCCATCATCCCAGGCCAGTTCTAACGATGATCGATCATAAGTTAATTTCAATTCTCCTACACCTTATTAACATGGGTAAATCCTTCAACTAATTAGATATTCGATTGAGACACCATTGTTAAGAAGGAAACCCTCGAACTCTAATTCAAGAGGAGTGCAATTCGAAAAGGTAATGCTTCTACTCCCTAATCATTATGACTATGAATTGATGAGTTTTTGGGAGGATAGTAAATGGGTTTGATAAAGAGTACCATAAGAACTATGCTAGGGTTTTGGATTGTTGAATTATGATTGTTGTAAACATTTGGGTGATGATAAATGGTGTTAGTTACATCTCTTTGGGATTGTATAATCACCTAGAAGTAGTAGAATGAGAACTTGGTGAAGAAAAGATCAATTACTATGGACTATGAGGCTTTACGGTCATAAGGTGTTTGATAAAGTGTGGATGTGACTAAACCATGAGCATTGATGCTAATAATGGTCCTCTTAATGTATATTGCCATATATGATCGTTGAAAGAGGCGACAAACAATGTGATATGCTTAAAAGCGCTAGCGTCAAGGTATGTGAGGCTAACTCTCTATGTTTGGGAATGTTAATGATTCTGTCATGCCCCGAACCTGGGGTGGCATGGCCGGCACCTGGTGCCATAGTGGCTGTCGCGCCCCCTTTTTCCTTCACGGAGTCCGGGTTTTGACATTTATTGGGAACGACTCGTTTCCTTTTGGGATTTGGGTATTTGTAGAGTCGCCACCTAACGGATTATGGTGCCTTGGGGTACGTAGAGCGGTTAACTCATGTAACTAGTTTGCATCACTAGTGATTAGGGTAAGGGCTCGAAATAACCTTGAGGGGAAGGTGTTAGGCACCCCTCGCGGTCCACAATGGTAGGTCCCGACCGATCTTAAACTATGTGAATTAGTCTTTTAGAAAGTAAGCAATTTTAACAAATATTCGCAAATAAAAGCATGTTTTTACATTCTAAGCACAGATATGATTCAGGTAATGGGAGCAAGAGAGAGGTTTGAACAACTAGCACATATGTAAAGAAAAGTAAATTCATTTAAACAACAGGAGTTGGGAAAGATGGGTCCTGGGTTGGTTAGCCTACAGATCATACCCACACAATGCCCCGTAATCACTCCTCAATGAGGGGCTACACATGACATTAGCGCGTTGTCATCATATCCTTACTATCAATGCCCTCCCCTTGGTCATATCCTAAAACGTTCTAGCAACCTTGAAAGATATCCTATGCGTGCATTACCCGTCCCTTCCTTGTGGCCCTGGAGGTATTTAGGACCTCTAATTTAGGTAGTTCTAGACCATCCTAAGGTACTTAAAGGAGAAAAATCTAGGCGTCAACCAAAAATAATTAGGACTGCATTAAAGAGGAAACAATTAAAGGATCACATTTTACCTCCACAAACAGAACAAGTAAGTGCACATCTCAAACAACAGTTTTCAGATATTTCAGAGGAACTCTAGAACAGGATATCTAGGTGAGCAGTGAATATGATGTATTGAGTTAGGACCAAAGTGTCAAAGACCTAGTTTGCCTTCTAATTTTTAGACCTGTTGAACATGAGCAGTTACAAATACAAGGCGTAGTTTTACAGTTTGCAGAATTTTTAGTCACCCTATAGGCTTGCCTAGGCGTGGAATAGTGATGTCCTATGAGCATGGTATCTAATCATTGATGAGGAATGCAGTAAAACAGTAAACAATTTTAAACAATTTGGATCCTATAGGCATGCTCTCTAGTGATATTGATTAACACGTTTTTGATGAAACGAGTAGGTTAGTTAATTAAACCGATTCAGAACCTATAGGTGTGAGTTAAACTGATTTTAGATCTAACTAAACTGGTTTTAGATCCTACAGGCATGATTCATAATTAAACATAAGGTGAAGCAAGTAGAATTTACTTGACTAAAGCGAAATCTCTATAGGCGTGATTTCTATTAAAGCCGATTTTAAATCCTATAGGCATGATTTCTAAGGAGATGAATTTGAATACATGATGTAATGGAAACTGAACCTCAGTTACTTTACACCCTATAGGCATGGTATCTAATTATATGAAATGGAGCAGGTAGAATTCATTTCAACCAAGAAATCCTATAGGCATATTGTCTAACATAGCACATGTAAATCAAAATAAACCCTATAGGCATGTTATCTACCCAACTTTATCCACAATATACAACTACCCTCCCTTTTCACTAGTCACCCTAATGTTTGTTTACAATTAATTATTACAGACCAAGAATTGAATGAATTACATATATATGAATATACATTAAACTATAGGGAGCCTGAAGTACGCCCAAAGTAATTTCCAAGCCTTCAATAGTATCAAGTGCTCAAAATTCTATAGCCAATTTCATGTCTAGGTGTGTCAGTGATCCCTAAGGACCTCAAGGATCCCGGACAATGCTCACACCCAGACCTTTCTGAAGTAAGAACTGATCTATGTACGGTGTGGAAGTGCCAGCCCTGATATGCCAGAGTTCAGAGAGACCTCAAGGGTCTCAAGGCAGTACACATACCAGAGGGGCAGGACTTAACGAACTAAGAGTAAGTGGGAGTGCATAATTTTAACACCGTGGAGAAGGGTCTTAGGAGTGAGAAGACTTTTTGAAAATCGGTACTAGTTTGGGTAAAACAGTAGTTGGAAAAGCATGAAAAAGAACATCTTGAAATCAAAATACCAGTCCCAAAACAGTTTCAGTAAACACTTTGGCAAACAGACTTCACACAAGAAGAAAGGGGTAGGGGACACCTAGAATGCACCTTAGTGATAGCAAACAAACACAGATTTCTCAAGAAGTTATGGAATTGACAAGTTAGTTACAAAGATATGTTGAGAACTCATAGGTCTTTAGACATGACAAATACACACAACTACAGTACCTTTGAAAGGGCTAGATATCTTAACAGGATCTCATTAGCGAAGTAGAGTAGGTAAGAGGTAGATGAACAAACTAGACAAGCACTTATGAACCATTCAAAGTTTTAGAAATACTAATCACATGTAGAACAAGCAGAATTTAGACATGTTGGGTGAGACAGTAAACAAACAATGCAGCTTGGACATACTAGCGAAAAAATAGGATTCATGCAATTATCTAAAGCAGGATTGGGCATGCTAAACAGTATGCTAGTTATTGCTTTTAACCGAACAAACTTAGACATGATAAGTAATATAGTAATTAGGCAGTGTAATCTAAGCATGTTGGTTACACATTGAGCATATGACAGTCGAATAAACAGAACTGGAAATCACGACTAATGAACTGCAGCAACAAAGAAACACATAGTTTTGGAATGTGAATTGAATCAGGACATACCAGTCAAGGAGAGAATATAGAGTATAGAGCAGAGATGGTGCAAATAGCCACCCTTGGCTTACAGCCGGCTAGATTAGTGAGAATTGCAAGTAACAGAAGAGAATAGAGATCCTTTGAGAGTGTGAGGGTGTGGAGGAACTAGTGTTTATCCAGAGGTTAAAATAAAGAGAGTTTAAATAGTAGCTCAAGAGTAGAGCAAATAAGGTAAATCAATCAACAATCAGTAATTAAGGAATTTCAGAATCAATTACACGAAGATTCAGCATAGTTTTCTTCTTTATTTAAGGAAATTCAACCAACGGTAATGACGGGAACTAATTAAGGCAACAGGTTCAATCAGACCAAGTAAAGAAGTAAGAATCAGAGATCTCATTAAGGAAAAGAGTTCAAATCAAAGCAAAAATAAAGAGCTTCGGAGTACAATAGTCAAGGGTTTAATTAAGGAAAGAATCATGCAAAGAGTCAGAAAGTATCGCAGAGAATTTCAAATAAGGCAAGAAAGGAATAGTCAGAAAACATATTGATAAATCAAGAATTCAAATCAACACTGATTTAAGGGTGAAAATATAGGTTTACCATGAATAGGCAAAAAATGAATATAGACACATAGAATCGGTCAAAAGTCGAACCAAGAACCTTAATAGAGGCACATTAGGATAAAAATCACAAGATATCTAATTAGGCTAAAGAAAAATCAGAGGAACCAAACCACAGGACAAAGTCGGCACATAAGTAACTCAGAAACCAAACAAAAATGTTGAAAAAATTAGGGTTTTTAGCATAAACGAGTTGGGGTTAAAGAAAATCTTACGAAATTGGTTGAAACACATAAGAAACACAAGATTAGACATTCAAAATTATCAAACGTTTTTGAGAAAGAAATTTTTGGGAAACCCTAGTTTAGAGAATATGAAAAACGATTCTAAAATCAGAAGGTTCTTGTAAAACTCATATGAAATAGGCCCGATCCATCTCAGATCTTGTACAGATCTGAGAAGTTCAAAGGGTAAAAATTAGGGTTTCGAGAAGAACAACATAGAGGTGAAGAAGCAGGCTTAGAAATCCATAGACATAGGCGACATAGGAAGATCTTACTCAAACTCGAACCGGAACAGCCTGAAACAGGCGAGCAAAGACCAAAGGCGTGAGCAGACTAACCCCGGTCCCTTGAGGACCCTGGAGACGGTGATACCAACATAGGAGAGGCCATTAGAGGCCTGGGGTGGTGAGAAACCACCATGAATGGCCATAGATGAGTGCCATCGAGGATGTATTAGGGTTTAGACTTGAGAGCATTTGAGGTAAGAGGGGATTAGACAGCGGGGGAGGGTGTTAGAATGATTAGGGTTTGGGCGGTATAGGTTGGTTTATTTTAGGAAGGGGGAATCTGGACCGTTGATCAAAATGATCAACGGCCAGGATTTGGCAAGAAGTGGGCCGGGTAGATGCTAGGTTTGGGATGGGTATATTTTAGATTAAAATTGGGCTAGTTAATAGGCTAGGTTTCAAATGAAAAAGGGGCTATTTGTTAAATACGTAATTAACCGCCAAAACAATTTTAAAAAAAATGGTTAATAAATTACAAAAAAGATGATTTTCATGCATGGAAATGTTTTAAAGTAATTACTTAATATTTAAAAATAGAAAAGGCTACTTTCCGGTAAAAAATAATCTAATAAAGCATGCATAGGCAATAATTGCAAAGTAACTGCAATTGCATCCTAAAATACAAATGTGGCTATTTGTGCAATAATTAAAACTTAATACAAATGCAAATGATAAAATTAAGCCACAAAAATTATTATAGAACTATTTTGTGATGCAATCAGTGATTGTTTTTATAAATAAATGCTGGGATAAGTTAATTAAAATATTTTTAAAATGCAGAAATTATATGAAAAATACTAATTGGTGCCAAAGCATAGTTTGAAAATATTATGGGAAAAATTAGGCATCAACAGCTGCCCCTCTTTACCCGGGAAGGATGAAAGAGTTTCCGGGTAAAGACATGATGGCCAATTCTGATCGGATGGGATGTTTTGAAAGATAGAGGCCGGACTCCGGTCTTTGAGCTGCCTACATATCCCTGATTTTACAGGAATCAGGCCATTTGTTGTTCAGAATCCATCGGCGAAATATACCAATGAGGTCTTTACAAGAACGGACATGAGATTTCGGAATGGGTGCGAGAGTGGTTATGTTGAATGGTCAAGTTTGAGATAGTTGAAAGAACAGGAGCGAGGTCGCTCCTGCTGGGATAGCGGTTGCTTACCGGTCACCTGCAGATAAAAGACGCTACAAACATGTATTTGTGCGAAAATTTAAACATGATGCAGATTCCCTTTGGACCATGAAAGTTATCTTCGGACGGTTAAGGATGACGTCCTCAGACCATGATGTCCTGGGCCATGAATTGTTTAGTGCGGGATTCGTAGGCCATGAAATGATGTTCTCGGGCTATGAAGATGGTTCCTCCGAACCATGATGCCTTTGAACAATGATATGCAAATTTGAGAGATCCTTAGGCCATGGCATGGTTTCTTCCGGCCATGAGGATGATGCCTTTAGACTATGACGCCTTTGGACAGATTTGTGATATTTCAGCCCATGAGATGCAATAGTATAATGTTACCAAGACAAGGCTTAGTCTTGTGAAATGAAGGGCAGAGCATAGCCTAATTATGCAAGGAGGAACAATGCTTAGTCCCCATGCGAATGTGGAGGCAAGGAATAGCGTCATGCAGATATGGAGGCAGGGATTAGCCTCATGCAGATATGGAGGCATGGATTAGCCTCATGCAGGTTTAGAGGCAAGGATTAGCCCCATGCAAATATGGAGGCAAGGATTAGCGTCATGCAAATATGGAGGCAATGATTAGCCTCATGCAAATATGGAGGCAAGGATTAGTCTCATGCAGTTATAAGGAGGCAAGGATTAGCCTCATGCAATTCTGGAGGCAAGGATTAGCCTCATGGAAATTATAGGGAGGCAAGGATTAGCCTCATGCAATTATGGAGGCAGGGATTAGCCTCATGCAAGATAGGGAGGCAAGGATTAGCCTCATGCAAGATAGGGAGGCAAGGATTAGCCTCATGCAAGTATGCGGGATAGGGTTTAGTCCCATGCAAAGAGCGAGTAGCAAGTAAGAGTAGTACATGTCTTAGCTGGAGATATGTTCGGTGTTTGATGGTCCGATTGATAGTGATCTTGTTACGTGTATATTTTTTGCGTATGCTATCGCTACGTCAGATGTGCCTGCGTTCAAAGAAAAATCGTAAGTTCTGTGAGGCTGCCTACATATCCCCTCTTAAACGGGAACCAGGTCAAGCGTAGTTCAATTACATCAAAATGAGAAAATGTAAATAGCCTAAGCATGGTATCTTTTGACTGCGTCTGAATTGATTGGTTTTGGCCAGATTTCTCCGTCTATTTCTGCAAGTATGAGTGCCCCTCCTGTTAGCACCCTGTGAGCCATATAAGGACCTTGCCAGTTGGTAGAGAATTTTCCTTTGGCTTCAACTTGATGTGGGAAGATCTTCTTCAGCACTAGTTGTCCTGGTGCAAATTGTCTCGGTTTGACCCTTTTGTTGAAAGCTCTGGACATTCTATTCTGATAAATTTGACCGTGACATACTGGGTTCATCCTTTTTCCATCAATAAGGGCCAATTGTTCATAGCGGCTCTTTATCCATTCTGCATCGCTGAGTTCAGCCTCCTGTATGATTCTTAAAGAAGGAATCTCTACCTTGGCTCGGATGATAGCTTCGGTACCATAAACCAGCATGTAGGGAGTTTCCCCGGTTGATGTGCGAACTGTGGTGCGTATCCCAACAAAGCGAAGGGTAGCTTCTCGTGCCATTGTTTATGGTTTTCTACCATCTTCCTAAGTATCTTCTTGATGTTTTTGTTGGCGGCTTCTACGGCTCCATTCATTTGAGGTCTATAGGCTGTGGAATTCTTGTGCTTGATTTTGAAAGTTTTGCACATGGCTTTCATTAGATCACTGTTGAGATTGGTGGCATTATCAGTGACAATAGACTCGGGAACTCTGAATCGGCAAACAATACGATCTTTGACAAAATCTGCGACGACATTTTGGTCACAGCCTTGTAGGATGCAGCCTCTACCTATTTTGTGAAGAAATCAATAGCCACTAGAATAAACATGTGCCCATTTGAAGCAGTGGGCTCGATAGGACAGATGACATCTATTCCTCAGGCGGCGAACAACCAAGGTGAGCTTTTTGCATTGAGCTCATTTGGCGGCACTTTTATCATATCGGCATGCACTTGGCATTGATAACATTTGCGGACATACTGGACGCTGTTTGTCTCCATGGTCATCCAAAAGTAACCGGCCCTGAGTATCTTCTTGGCTAAGACAAAACCATTCATGTGTGCGCCGCAGGTCCCAGCATGTATCTCCTCAATTAGCTTAGAAGCCTCTTTTGCGTTGACACATCTTAGCAGTCCTAAATCAGGAGTTCTCCTGTACAAATTTCTTCCGCTGTGGAAGAAATGATTGGATAATCTCCGGAGTGTGCGTTTCTAAGTGTGGTTTGCATGCTCCGGATATCCTCCTTTCGCCAAATACTCCTTGATGTCGTGGAACCAAGGCTTTCCATCTGTCTCTTCCTCGACGTGAGCACATTAAGCCGGTTGATTATGGACTCTTAATAGGCTAGGATCAATGAAATTCTTGTCCAGATACTGTATCATAGATGATAAGGTGGCCAATGCATCGGTAAACTCATTCTGAATTCTGGGTACATGCCGAAACTCTATCTTTGTGAACATCTTTCTCAATTCCTGCACATGGTGCAGATATGGCAATATCTTCGAATTCTTGGTGGCCCACTCCCCTTGTACCTGGTGCATAAGCAAATTTGAATCACCAATTACTAGCAGCTCATGAATATTCATGTCGACTGCCATATTGAGTCCTAGTATGCAGGCCTCATACTCTGCCATGTTGTTGGTGCAGGGAAATCTGAGTTTAGCAGATATCGGATAATGTTGACCTGTTTCTGATACAAAAACCGCTCCAATGCCTACCCCTTTGAAATTTGCAGCTCCGTCGAAGAACATCCTCCAACCGTCATATGCTTCAGTAATGTCCTCTCCTACAAATGACACCTCTTCATTAGAAAAATACGTTTTCAAGGGTTCAAATTCTCCTACCACCAGATTTTCAGCAAGATGGTCTGCCAATGCTTGTCCTTTGACCGCGTTCTAAGTTACGTAGACGATATCGAACTCACTTAACAGTATCTGCCATTTGGCCAACTTTCCAGTCAGCATGGGTTTCTGAAATATATAATTCAAAGGGTCCATCCTGGATATGAGGTATGTGGTATAGGCACAGAAGTAATGCCTCAACTTCTGGGCCATCCAGGTTAAAGCACAACAAGTACGTTCCAGCAGAGAGTACCGTGCTTCGTAAGGTGCAAACTTCTTACTCGAGTAGTATGTGGCTTGCTCTTTTCTCCCTGTCTCATCATGTTGTCCCAGAACGAATCCGAAAGCTCCATCCAATACAGATAGATAGAGTAGCAAAGGCCGTCCCGGCTCTGGTGGGACCAAGACCGGTGTTGCGGAAAGGTATTCCTTGATTTTGTCAAAAGCTTTCTGACAATCCTCGATCCAGCTTGTCTCGGCATCTTTTCTCAGCATCTTGAAGATGGGTTCACATATAATTGTGGATTGTGCTATGAAGCGACTGATATAGTTGAGACGCCCTAGGAAGCTCATCACGTCCTTTTTGCTCCTTATTTGTGGCCTTCAATGCCTCAAAATTCGTTACTATCTCGCTTTTGATGCCTTCCTCGATTCTTTCCCCAAGTTTGATGATCAGAGAATTTACGGTTTTCAATAACCATCAACCTTTCGTAATACTGCGGATCTTGTGCTCTGACGAAGAACTTGTTCATCTGTTCCTCGTCCAGAGATGGTCTGACCTTGGCCGCTTTCGACCTCCAACGAGTAGCATACTCGCAGAAAGTCTTAGTGGGTTTCTTCTTAAGATTCTGGATGTAGAAAATATTGGGTGCATTTTTTGTGTTGAACCTGAATGGGTCCATGAAATCTGAAGCCATACTTACCCAATTGGACCATTTCTTGGGATCCTGGCTGATGTACCAGGACAAAGCATCACCATTAAGACTCCTCATGAAGAGTTTCATTCGGATCTTTTCATCTTTTCCGACTCTAACAAGCTTGTCGCAATAGGTCCTCAGATGAACCCTAGGATGACCTGTATCATCAAACATCTCAAACTTAGGAGGTTTGTACCCTTCTGGTAGTTCTACATCCGGCTGTATGCATATGTCTTCATAATTCAAACCCTCTATCCCTTTGCAGCCTTCGACACCCTGAACCCGACTTGTCAATTTCTTGAGTTTTTCAGCCATGTTCTTGATGATCAGGTCCTTCTCAGATGATTCTGGTGTATAGGAAGTTGGTTGAGTAGAGTGAGGTGCTAGGGATTGAGATTTTACGGTGGGGTTGTGTATTAATGTGGTGCAGAAGGGTTTTGTGGATGTTGGTTTGGTGTGTTTTGGGGAGGTGCTAGGTTCTTTGTGTTTTGTTGGTTGATGTCGGGGATATTCAGGGTGAGTGACAAGTTTGCCAAGTTGCTAACCTACTCAAGCTCTCCTTGTAGCTCTAGTATCTTTTGTTCCAATCTCAAGACTAGATCATTTGGTGCCGGAGTACTCCGGCGTCTGAAGTTTCTGCGTTTTCCATATTCTCTTTTCAAATACCACTTAAGTCGTCCATTTTTGTTTTTCCTTTGCCTTTTGTTTTGCTTGGAGGAGGAGGAGGTGGAGGGCCTCTAGATCTGGTATGATATGCTGATGATGCCAGTATGAGCCCAACCTTAGGGGATGGGAATAAAGAATGAAAGGAAAACAAAAAGGTAAACAAGTCAGTAGGTGTTCTAAAATGTTTGCAGTATTTAAACACGTATTGTGAGAATGTAAATTCGCGTCCTAATTTGGGAGCCTCGTTGTGCCTGAGGTAGGCCTAGCGACAAATAGATTTGGAGAACTTTAGATGCCAGCAAATGCCTCATTTTATAATATGAAAAAATAGACGAATCCCAAAATGACACTAAGATAATAGAAAAGTAAGTCACTATTTGCACTTGGCCTTATTACATTTAGGAAAGCAAATAAATCTAGTCTACTTGGTATCAGAAGGACCTCCCCCAGATTCGATCTTCTTGACTCCATCATACATGTTCCCCAGCTCGTCCAGACCCAGCAACAGGTAGGCTCTGGCCAAACGTCCTCCTTCACTTCCTTCAGCGTTCTGGCAATCCTCAATCCTCTTTATGACTTTACCCTCCAGCTCCACTAATCCTCGCTTCAGATATTCCAACTTTCTGTTGGAAGTGACATCCATTTCTTTCCATTCGTCGATCAATCTCATATTTTCCTCGTGTATTTCCTGGTGCTCATTCTCAGAGTCGTGGACCCTCTTGCGTAGTCTGTTGTATTTGACTTGAGCTTCAGCTTCATCATCTATGATCCTATTCCCCCGACCGGCTCCTGGCCTCACCATTCTCTTTAGATTGTCTTCTAACCATGCCGGGTAGAGAGGTTCACACCCCGCATGATACCTGTCTTGCTCAATGGTGTTCTTTTCCACAATGATTTTGCATTGCCACATATGCTGGGCTTGGCACTTGTAAGGGACGTCGTCGTCTTGAAAGTCTGCTCTGAAATTACTTATCTTGGCAACCCTTGGACCCTTGGTACAACCTGTTTCCTGCCTGGTTGCCTCATGACTCGGATAGGGACATAAGGGTATATTCCTCTCAACCCAATCAGCACCAAGTGTGGAGCGTCCCTAGATCTGATGATGAATTCGTCTGTTGGGAACCATTCAAACGTCCATTGCACCTGTTCCTCGGTCAGATTGTCGAAGAACTCTACCCACTCTTTGGCACTTTCCGGCTGAGCAAACCTGTCCGGAACGTAAGTCATCCGCTTGGGGTGATGGAAGGCAATATGGTCTTTCCAAGCCCTTCGTGGAAGTTATTGGTGATAGTGGCCCCTTTGAAGATGTTCTAATAACCACAACTGCAACAACAGGGTACAACCCTTGAAATGTTTGATCCCCCTTTGACAGCGCTCCAGAGCCCTGTATATGTCGGCTATGATCTTGGGGACTATAGTGTATGTCTGTCCATTGATCCCTTCCATCAAAGTCTTGGCGACCATGGCCAATCTAGTATGGATTCTTTCCCTTTTCATCGGGAATACTATCAGGCCCAAGAAGCACACACTGAATACGAACACTCTACGGTGGATGTGTCCCAGAGAAGTGATAGAAAGCTCGCCATGGAAGGTACGGTAGGACTTGCTATGGCCATATCTCTCATACAGGTATTCGAAGGGTATGTAGGATTTCTTTAGGAATTCCAAGTCAGCATTTTTCTTCAGCCCCATCATCTTTAGGAACCAGTACGGTTCTCAAGCACCAACAACCTAGGGCTATCCCAAGCCAGTCCCGCAAGTCCCCCAATTTCTTGTAGGAGTGGTGTCATTTCCATATCGCCGAAACGGAACACAACCCTTTCACAGTCCTAAAACAAAGTGGCAGCCTCGATCATCCTATTGTTTGGCTGAATGTCTAGTAGAGAAGGTAAATTACCCAAGTGCTTCCTCACGTATTTCTTGTCACTTGAGGAAAGGTCCTCCCACCAGTCCAGTAGCAAGGGTGGAATGTTGCTGACCATGCCGAATCTGGGGACCTCATGCCTCATTTTCTGCAAAACAAAAGGTTAGGCCCTTCTCCCCTACAAGACTCGACTATTTGTACATTCGTGATTAGCATATTTGCATTTAGTTCTCCAAATTAATGCACAGAACGTGATTGTGTCCGTTGAGATTATGGAAACCCTATTGGACTTTGGATGAGGCTCGTCTTAAAGGATTATTATGTGGACAACATATTAATTCGACTAGGTGTGACCATGATGCATGAACAGTTATGATAAGAGTAAGGTTACTGTGGGGGTCTAGATTGGTACGCTCAAGCGAACAACTTGAGGGGGAAAGGCACGGAACCGTCGACTGCACCGCTGATCGACTAGTTTTACCGCAAATAAGCCTTTCCGAATTTAAGAGTAATAAATTGGAAGAGCGCAACCACTCTCAAGCGTTGCTATAGGATTTGATACGCACGAGTGGAATATGATGTGGAGCATGATATATGCAACAATAAACAACATGTTGTCAAGTATTTGCACGGAAAAATGATAAATGCAGTATTTATATAATTGAAAGACAGTTACAGAAGAAGAAAACAAAGAGACAAGTCAGTTTCAGGAAAATAAAGAAATCATAAATGCTTAAAAAATAAACAGTTAAATTCAAATAAGGGGAAAGGGTACGTGGGATAGAGCATGCTTAAATTGATTCATAAAAATAAGTTCGTTATGGTAAGAGCCTAAAATATCCCCAGTAGAGTAGCCATGCTGTCGCGCCCCCTTTTTCCTTTGCGGGGTCCGGGTTTTGACATTCATTGGGAACTACTTGTTTCCTTTTGGGATTTGGGTATTGGAAGAGTCGCCACCTAATGGATTATGGTGCGTTAGGGCACCTAGAGCGGTTAACTCATGTAACTAGTTTGCATCACCAGAGATTAGGGTAAAGGATCGAAAAAACCTTGAGGGGAAGGTGTTAGGAACCCCTCACGGTCCACAACGGTGGGGCTAGACGTGCCATTAGCGCGTAGTCATCATATCCTTACTACCCAATTTCGTCCCCTTGGTCATAACCTAAAATGTTCTAGCAACCTTGAAAGATATCCTATGCTGCATTACCCGTCCCTTCCTTGTGGCCCTGGAAGTATTTAGGACATATAATTTAGGTAGTTCTAGACCATCCTAAGGTACTTAAGGGAGAAAAATCTAGGCGTCAACCAAAAACAATTAGGACTGCATTAAAAAGGAAACAATTAAAGGCTTACATTGTACCTCCACAAACAGAACAAGTAAGTGCACGTCTCAAACAACAGTTTTCAGATATTTAAGAGGAACTCTAGAACAGGATATCTAGGTGAGCAGTGAATATGCAATATTGATTTAGGACCAATATGTCAAAGACCTAGTTTGCCTTCTGATTTTTAGACCTGTTGAACATGAGCAGTTACAAATACAAGGTGTAGTTTTGCGGTTTGCAGAATTTTTAGTCGCCCTATAGGCTTGCCTAGGCTTGTAATAGTGATGTCCTATGAGCATGGTATCTAATCATTGATCAGGAATGCAGTAAAACAGTAAACAATTTTAAACGGGAAATTTGGATCCTATAGGCATGCTCTCTAGTGATATTGATTAACATGTTGTTGAAGAAACGAGTAGGTTAGTTAGTTAAACCGATTCAGAACCTACAGGTGTGAGTTAATCTGATTTTAGATCTAACTAAACTGGTTTTAGATCCTATAGGCATGATTCCTAATTAAACATAAGGTGAAGCAAACAGAATTTATTTGACCAAAGCGAAATGCCTATAGGCATGATTTCTATTAAAGCTGATTTTAAATCCTATAGGCATGATTTCTAAGGAGATTAATTTGAATACATGCTGTAATGGAAACTGAACCTCAGTTACTTTACACCCTATAGGCATGGTATCTAATTATATGAAATAGAGCAGGTAGAATTTATTTCAACCAAGAAATCCTATAGGCAGATTGTTTAACACAGCACATGTAAATCAAAATAAACCCTATAGGCATGTTATCTACCCAACTTTACCCACAGTATACAACTACCCTCTCTTTTCACTAGTCACCCCAATGTTTGTTTACAATTAATTATTACAGACCAAGAATTGAATGAATTACATAAATATAAATACACATTAAACTATAGGGAGCCTGAAGTAGGCCCAAAGTAATTCCCAAGCCTTCAGTAGTCTCAAGTGCTCAAAGTTCCATAGCCAATTTCATGTCTAGGTGTGTCAAAGTTCTCTAGGGACCTCAAGGATCCCGGGCAATGCTCACACCCAGATTGTTCTCAAGTAAGAACTAATTTATGTGTAGTGTGAAAGTGCCAGCCCTGATATGCCAGAGTTCAAAGAGACCTCAAGGGTCTCTAGGCAGTACACATACCAGAGGGGCAAGACTAAATGAACTAAGAGTAAATGGGAGTGCATAATTTTAACAGTATGGAGAAGGGTCTTAGGAGTGAGAAGACTTTTTGAAAACCAGTACTAGTTTGGGTAAAACAGTAGTTGGAAAAGCATGAAAAAGAACATCTTGAAATCAAAATACCAGTCGCAGAACAGTTTCAGAAAACACTTTGGCAAACAGACTTCACACAAGGAGAAAGGGGTAGGGGATACCTAGAATGCACCTTAGTGATAGCAAACAAATACATAGATTCCTCAAGAAGTTATGGAGTTGACATGTTAGTTACAAAGATATGCTGAGAACACATAGGTCTTTAGACATGACAAATACACACAACTAGAGTACCTTTGAAAGTGCTAGATGTCTTAACATGATTTCATTAGTGAAGTAGAGTAGGTAAGACTTAGATGAACAAACTAGACAAGCACTTCTGAAGCATTCAAAGTTTTAGAAATACTAATCACATGTAGGACAAGAAGAATTTAGACATGCTGGGTGAGACAATAAACAAAAAATGCAGCTTGGACATACTAGTGAACAAATAGGATTCATGCAATTATCTAAATCAGGATTGGGCATGCTAAACAGTATACTAGTTATTTCTTTTAGCAGAACATACTTAAACGTGATGAGTGATATAGTAATTAGGCAGTGTAATCTAAGCATGCTGGTTACACATTGAGCATATGACAGTAGAATAGCAAATAGAACTAGAAATCACAACTAATGAACTGCAGCAACAAAGAAACACATAGTTTTGGAATGTGAATTGAATCAGGACATACCAGTCAAGGAGAGAATACAGAGTATAGAGCAGAGATGGTGCAAATAGCCAGCCTTGGCTTACAACCGGCTAGATTAGTGAGAATTGCAAGTAACAGAAGAGAATAGAGAGCCTTTGAGAGTGTGAGGGTGTGGAGGAACTAGTGTTCGTGTCCAGAGGTTAAAATAAAGAGAGTTTATATAGTAGCTCAATAGTAGAGCAAATAAGGTAAAGCAATCAACAATCAGTAATTAAGGAATTTCAGAATCAATTACACGAAGATTCGGCATAGTTTTCTCCTTTAATTAAGGAAAATCAACCAATGGTAATGACAGGAACTAATTAAGGCAACAGGTTCAATCAGACCGAGTAAAGAAGTAAGAATCAGAGATCTTATTATGGAAAAGAGTTCAAATTAAACCAAAAAAATAAAGAGTTTCGGAGTACAATAGTCAAGGGTTTAATTAAGGAAAGAATCATGCAAAGAGTCAGCAAGTATCGCAGACAATTTCAAATAAGGTAAGAAAGGAATAGTCAGGAAACAGATTGATAAATCAAGAATTCAAATCAACTCTGATTTAAGCGTGAAAATATAGGTTTACCGTGAATAAGCAAAAAATGAATATAGACACATAGAATCGGTAAAAAGTTGAACCAAGAGCCTTAATAGAGGCACATTAGGATAAAAATCACAAGTCATCTAATTAGGCTAAAACAGGAACCAAAGCACAGGACAAAGTCGGTACATAAGTAACTCAGAAACCAAACAAAATATTGAAAAAATTAGTATTTTTAGCATAAACGAGTTGGGGTTAAAGGAAATCTTACGAAATCGATTAAAACACATAAGAAACAGAAGATTAGACACTCAAAATTATCAAACGTTTTGGAGAAAGAAATTTTCAGGAAACCCCAGTTTAGAAAAAATGGAAAACCATTCGAAAATCAGAAGGTTCTTGTAAAACTCATATGAAATAGGCTCGATACATCTCAAATCTTGTACAGATTTGAGAAGTTCAAAGGGTAAAAATTAGGGTTTCGAGAAGAACAACATAGAGGTGAAGAAACAGGCTTAGAAATCCATAGACATAGGCGACATAGGAAGATCTTACTCAAAATCGAACCGGAACAGCCCGAAACAGGCGAGCAAAGAGCAAAGGCGTAAGTAGACTAACCCTGGTCCCTTGAGGACCCTGGAGACGGTGATACTAGCATAGGAGAGGCCATTAGAGGCCTGGGGGTGGTGAGAAACCACCATGAATGGCCATAGATGAGTGCCGACGAGGATGGATTAGGGTTTAGACTTGAGAGCATTTGAGAGAAGAGGGGATTAGGTGACGGCGAGGGAGGGTGTTAGAATGATTAGGGTTTGAGGGGTATAGGTTGGTTTATTTTAGGAAGGGAGAATCTGGACCGTTGATCAAAATGATCAACGCTCAGGATCTAGCAAGAAGCGGGTCGGGTAGATGCTAGGTTTGGGCTGGGTATATTTTGGGTTAAAATTGGGCTAGTTAATAGGCTAGGTTTCAAATGAAAAAGGGGCTATTTGTTAAATACGTAATTAACCGCAAAAATAATTTTTAAAAAAATGGTTAATAAATTACAAAAAAAAAATAAAAATTTCATGCATGGAAATGTTTTAAAGTAATTACTTACTATTTAAAAATATAAAAGGCTATTTTCCGGTAAAAATAATCTAATAATGCATGCATAGGCTATAATTGTAAAGTAATTGCAATTGCATCCTAAGATACAAATGTGGCTATTTGCGCAATAATTGAAACTTAATACAAATGCAAATGATAAAATTAAGCCACAAAAATTATTATAGAACTATTTTGTGATACAATCAGTGATTGTTTTTATAAATAAATGCCGGGATAAGTTAATTAAAATATTTTAAAAATACAAAAATTGTATGAAAATAACTAATTGGTGCCAAAGTATAGCTTGAAAATATTATGGGAAAAATTGGGTATCAACAGTGGCCCGAGCGAACCACTGTGTAAATCATTCATTCCTTTTACAACTATCATGGGCCAACATGGCCACAACTAGTAATGTAAAATTGTAAGTGGGAAAATGTTATATCAATGAACTATCGTTCATAAAAAACATGAATACATATGGGTCGTCAAGGACTTTGACATATTGTACATAATAAATCTGTGTCTACAAAGCCACTAAGATTATTTGACATAAAATGGGACAGGGTACCGGCCTACCCATAAGTCTGTAGCAAAACTCTGACACGATGACTTATAGACACGGCTGCACTTCGAATGAGGTGGAGTCTTACCGATCCTTCGCCGAATGCTAATCTCGTCTACTATGAGGGCTTGTCAAACTGATTGTCTATACCTGCAGGCATGAATGCAGCGTCCCCACCAAAAGGACGTCAGTACGAATAATGTACCGAGTATGTAAGGCAGAACTGAAACATAACAATAAGTCAATATTAATTAAAAACATGGAAGAAATATAGAGTAAATGACTCAACCTGTATGTGTTGATGACTCTGTAAATCATGAAATACTTATAGTGTTATGCATATGCGTATGAATGTCATGTCGTGCATAGGTACATGTGTTCATAACATCATCATGCCTCTGAGGGCATCCCATCACATCATCTCGGCCACTTTGGCAAATCATCAATGTATACCAGCTGATCAGGTGGTGGTGTGTATATAACGCCATAACCTTTCCCATATGCCATATACATATATATGCGCGTATATAACGCCGTCTGAGTCGTGGGTAAATGCACATATATAAATGAATGCAATGCATAATGAAGCAAGACAATATGATCTCTTGGAATGTTATGAGACCCATGAATACACAATATGGTAGTAGGACATATGGGGAATCAAGAACATACTTAGACATGCTTGAATATCACTTTAGGAATGAATAATGTAGATATCCTTAGCTTCTAAGAGTAGAACCACTTATGGAATAGCATTATATTTACATATCGTTACTTGAATCATGCCAAAAGAAAGAAGAATTAGCCTTAACATACCTGGAGTAGGGAAAAATTCGTATGATATACTTGATAAAGATTGCACCATACTCCACTATTATTGCAAAATCTCACGTTGCTTTGAATTGTTGAAGATCTTATCTACAAGGAAGTTTATTCAGGATAGCTCAGAGTTGTATTCAGTTATTAATGACTAAACCTCCAGCAACTAAAATTGTCCATTGCCAGGTACAAAAATCCAAGATCATTTCTCCAACCAGGAGACAACTTATTAGTCTTATTCGATGAGGAAACTGGAAACCCTCTTGACATCACTGTAGACACTATTTCAGTCACAAAGCCGCCATTGAGAAAGTAAACCACTTCTCCTCATTTTCGTACCAATTTATTACCTTCACAAACTATTTCTACTTAAAATGAAAATTTTCAAGATATGAAGGAATAGCAATACGTTGACCTAAAAATATGACTATCTAATTCTAAATTACGATGATTAATGAAAGAAGTCAATTAACAACCCTATATAGAATTTCTTCTCGAAAAAAAAAGTTCCATGATAGGTCAAGATCAATAATCCAATATATCAAGTCAACACTTAAGAGATACAATTCCTACATGCAGAATTCATTTCTCATCCCTGAACCAATACTCCCTTTTCTACAAACTTAATCACTCCTCCTACACTGGAATGTCTCAAAAAGATTGTGGTACAGAGCCATACTTCAAGATTCAAATTCGCTGGAACCAAAACCACAAAGATAGACGTTATGCCTTTTTCATATCCTATACTAACTAAAATACAAGTATCTATCAGCACCATTCGTACCCCTTTTATAAAAGAATAACTAATCTTCTTTGATTTGCTTGTTTCTTTTCAAAGGCTCTCTTAAAGGATACAATGTTTGATATCAATATTATAGTGTGTGTCTATCAACCGTTAATACCTATAATCAGTAACTAATAGTACTATTTTGAGCTTAATCAATGTTAACTCAAAATCTTCACACGGAAAATCTCTTGCAAAGAAAACCAATTATTAAAAAGTATACACATACTGAAGCTGAAAGACCAAGTTAAATGCTACAGTCCAGTAGGATTCTTTTTTTCCCACCAATTTGCAATCACTTTTCTCTGTGATAGGTCCAACATTACGATCTAGTATGTGTATTTGTTCCTAATTCAACTATGTGCCAATCAAACAAAAGTATGTCCATCAAAACCATCATCTTATCAAGTGTATCATATAAAGATATAAAGTTGGTCATTGTCCTATCGTTTCACTTTATTTATATTTTTCAACTATGACTTTTCCAGGCTTGTGGATGAAGAGATTCACCTTCTCTCACTCAAATAAAACCTTTGGGAGATCCATATAATATCCGACACTAAGTTTTGACAAAATTCTCATCTTAATCATTCCTTATTCTCATTGTGTGTGTTCTTATTCCTACGACAATTTTTTTCAGAAGTTGATAAATAAAATAGCAAGTGAAGAGAAAGGGAACTTACATTCAAATGAATATATGACTCACACCTCTGATTTTCCACATTTCATACGACTTTAAGAGTCATCTAAATGTTAAGGGAGCGGGTGCCACGTTTTTGCCTCGTGGTCTTATCCAAGATGGTTAATTAATTACCCCCTAAGTTTTATTAACATGTTAATTCCCCCATTAACCAATAATTAACCAATTATTCATATGATTAAGAATTATCTCAAATTACTTAAAATACTTCTTACTTTAACACAGCTTATATACCCTACTATCATGGTCATGTGGTACCATATAAAATAAATACATACACTATTATTTCAGTAAAATATCCATGTAAAAATACATATATTTTCTCAACTTATAATTTTCCTAATCTCATATAAAGAGTACAGATTTTCGTACACTTAATTTCTGAAATGGTAAAAAGATAACCTTCTTTTCATGTGAGAAAATAATTTCTATCTTTACAATAAAGAAAACCTCATAAACTTTCTCATATCGTGTGTATAATATAAAACATGTTCGAAAGTGGTAATATTAATAACTATATAAAATTATTTTTTCCGAATCATTTTTTTTCGAAAATATTCCAATCAAAATACCATATCCAAATATATATATATATATATATATATATATATATATATATATATATATATATATATATATATATATATATATCAAGGTTGTTAAACTTACGGGGTGTAACAGATTCTCCTCACACTATATTTCTTTTACAACGTTATTAATTGCCTCAGAAATATAATTAAGCTCAATTCCTTGAATAGTTGCAGAACTTCTATTCTCTACCCGTCACGCCCCAACCTCAGGGAGCGCGACTGGTGATCAACCGAGTGGACCCGGTCGAACAAGCCTGTTAGATACTTCCTACCCAACTCGCTCATGATCAAGAGAAGGCACGTTACCATAACTAATTCATTTCATTTCTTTTTGCTACATCATAGTTAAGTTCCCAAAATATATGCACTTTACGATTTAGTGGAATGAGAGTCCAAAACACATCATAATCCGCCCGACCTTCCTAGCACCCATACGCAACCCACATAAATGTGTACGGAGCCTCTAAAGATACAAAAGAGAGTCATGACAATGCCGACAACAAGGCCTCGGCTATACCTCAAATATGGTAAACATATAAACAGAAGATGCACTACATGACACCGGGATGAAATGGGACTCACCACGTCAGCTGGGAAGATAATGGTGATGTGCCACTAGCTGTGATCAACACTGTCTGCTATGGAACCACCTACATCCATTTGAAGATGTAGCGCCCCCGGCAAAAGGGACATTAGTACTGTCGAATAGTACTAGTATGTAAAGCTAAAACACCATCTTAATATAATGAACAATGAAACAAAGGAAACACATTCATGATGTACAATAAGAGCTTCAAACAATACTAAAATACCAAGTAAGTATCACATAAGTTCTAAAGTCAGTTTCCATCTTGGTAGGTTGGGTGATCTTTAGTGTCATGTGCCATAATCCACAATACCACCGTGTTCTTACACGGAGTCCGATCTCGACCCGATAGGCTAGGTCATCTCATTTGAGACATCAACCATATCCACAATTTAAATCATCATTTCTAGCACGATTACCACCATGTGTGCGGTATAGCGTCCGATTACGGCCCGATCCGCTAGGCCATGTCGCTTGAGACATCATCCTTTCAATCAATCATCTCACCTCACATTTCATTCCCATCTCGTACCTCATTTATTGAGTCATTCTTGGCACTTGATCTTATTTCACAATCCATGCTTCCGTTTTTACACATTCAACACTATTATCATATCAATAGAAACAAGGTTGTTCATTTGAGACTTGATCACACACGAAAGCAATTTATATTCTAGAGCACAAGAGGCTTTACACACAATTTGACATAATAATCTTTATTCGAATTTGACTTGAAGTCTGAGCATTTGTAGCACATATTCTATGTCTTTACCACATTCCCAAATGATAAGATAACATGATGAAAGCACAGGAACACGTATTGCACATATATCCTTCAAAGCAAGCACATTTGGAATAGCAAGTTCGACACGATCAATTTGGGACTTACACCGATTTCATGAAGACCAAGGGGTTCAGTTCTAAGAAGGGGGTGTTTTAGCCATACATACCTCAATCGGGCCTCTTAAAACTTTAAGATGTTCCGAAATTAGCAACTTCAATCTATTTTAGCAATATAGAAAAATTGAACCCAAAATTAAGAAAATGGTCATAATTCTAGCTCACTAGAGCATTCTATCAAACACTATGTGTGTATTAAGATTTTATGGCCCTTCTTATGGAATTCTACACCACCCACACCCCATTTTTTCCATCTTTTACTCATAACCTCCTCTCATACCTTTAAGAACACATTCATGCAAGGAAAGTATTCCCATCCCCATGAATTACCTTATTAATGCCCCATTCTAGATACATTTCGAAAATAGGAGATTGGGTGATAGAACCTTACCTCTTGTGAAGAAGGCCTATGTGACTCTTTTGATAATCTGTAAGGATTTAGCAAGAATTGATAGATATTAGTGTGAAGGTTTATCTCTCTCTCTAGGAACTATCTCCCTCACTCTACAACATTAGAAAAATAACTCAAAATGGTGTATGATATGTATTTTTAACGGAACAGGGTCGGGTTTAGAGATTAGGAAATAGGAGCCCTGACACTGATCTGTGGTCGCATATTCCACCGCATAACGCTTCTGCGGTCCGCAAATGAGCCTCATAATTGGCCCTTCCGAACTGGAGTTTTTCTACCTCGGTCTGCGACCAGTCTGCGGTCTATAGACCTGTTATGCGGTCGCCGAATGCGCCATAGAACTCCCATCTGACAAATCTCAAAGTTGGATATGCGATAAAAGTACGGCCCGCAAAATGGTTCTGCGATCGCATAATGGGCCGTAAAAATGACATCAAAACTAGCCAAAAAAATGGCCTCCCTCTGCAGCCATTCTACAACCGCCGAGTGATTCTGCGACCACATAGTGGCTACAGAAATGCCTTTTCTACAAAATGCTTCTCTTTTACTTTTAGTGTACTGCTCGGTCCAAAAAGTCCGAACCGCAGCTCGCAAGCTCACCGGGAATAATTTATACTACAATTAACCCCTACGCCTTCTTCGGCACCACGGAATTCGGGTTCTTAGGAAAATTTTTACAGGGCCTTACACTAGCTTCGTAACACATTCATGACTTTCATTCTAAACGTTGTGAGCGTAGTGTGTAATCAATATAGACTTGGGTTTGATGCCCATAAGTCTCAGTCTAGATTACTCATCATGTCACAAACAGTTGAAGTTTCAGTTTTCATAATCAGTTCATGAATACATGTCTTAGTCTAGTCCTATTCAGTATTCTAGTATCATGTAACTCAGAATGATTCAGTATTTCATTATCATGCATTGCAGTATTATTCTCAATTCCTAATTTGAAATCCCTGAATGTTGAACGCATGTATTTGAGCCTGAGGCCACAGTTAATGCTTTATGCATCTTTGGGCCTAAGGCCGCAGTTTATGTTTTATGCATCTTTGGGCTTGAGGCCGCAACTATGTATACGTATACTTGGCCTGAGGCCACAATTTGTGCACATATATATACTGGGCATGAGGCCAGAGTTTAATATTCAGATAAACAGGTTGTTCATCATTCAGAAGAGGGAGTATTTATATCCTTACTTCCTTTATTCAGTTCAGTTATGAGTTATCATTTATCAGCTATCAGTTATCATTTCAGTTTGAGTTTCAACAGCTATCATTTCAGTTATCAATTATCAATCTCAGTTATCAACTCAGTATTAGTTTCAGCATTTATAGTTCTTTCTTTTAGTTACTTTTACCAGTGCAATTCAAATGTACTGACATCCCTTTTGCCCGCGGCCTGCATCTCATGATGCAGGTAATGATTTACAGGTTGACGATTCAGAGTGCTAGGACTCTCGTACCAGCCGTTTGGTGATCCCCAGTTCTTTTTGGGAATTATAATATTTAATAGTCTTCAATATTTTCAAACAGTCAATATTTTTGGTGCTTCATTAGAGGCTTCATAGACTAGAGTAACAGTTAGAAAGAGTCACAAACGTTTCATTTTAAGCAATGTTGTCTACAAATATGTTTCAGACTTATATTAATGTTTCAAAACTTTGATTTTATCATTCAGACTTTCAGTATATCAGTATGTGTTATTTTATCTTCCACATTTAGTATGTTATGATATCACATGTTGATTTAGCCAGCCAGTTGGTTCGCTCGGTTACATGTAGTAAGGCACCAAGTGTCGTGTTATGTCTATGCCTAGGTTTGGGGCGTGACAAAGCTTGGTATCAGAGCACTAGGTTCAAGTGTCCTAGGGAGTCTATGAAGCCGTGTCCAGTGGAGTTTCCTTTATATGTGTGTGTCAGCCATGCATATAAATTTTTAACTACCAAGACATTTAGGATTGTCTCATATCTTTCTACTCTAGATAGTGCCATGAAACATATAGCACTAGGTAGCCTTTTGTTTCTATCGAATTCCAGACATATCGAATGCTCAAGCAACGTGCAGGAAAAACCCCAAGGTCCTAGAGAGGATGATTTGCATTGGGGTATAATTATGGAGTACAGGTTTGTAACAAGTGAGACTTGAGAGGATGTTCAAAGTGGGATACAATGGATAGTAGTACAGTTTAGAGGATAACCTCATCAGAAAGTACGAAAGTAGATATCATGTTTTATGGTTATCAGTTAACTTAAGTTACCAGTTATACAGTCTTTCAGTTAGTAGGTGTATTGTTATTTAGTATGCCAGTATTCAGTTATTTAGTTATCAGATCTCCAATTTTGAGTGCTTCCAAATTCTGTTAATTTATGAGTATACAATGATGCATATGGGTGCAGGAAGTGATTTCTCAGGTGGTGGTATACTCTAAAGCACAAGTTTGTGTATGGTAGTGTATCCGTATATGTTTTACCTCACAGAACAATTTCATTTTTGTTCTTGAAAATGGAGCCACAGGTTGGATGATGATAGTTCATATGTCAGACCCTACGATGCAACAAGTTAAGAATTTGACCGCAACTGGCATAACATTGGTCACTATAGTTTTGGACAGAAAAGAGCCTAAGGGCAAAATAAATAGGACTTAGAGATGTTTGTTATTACCAAAGATGTGTCTTTCGTGCGATTCATGCATATGACTAAGAAGATATGATGTAAGAAATAAGAATCAAGTGCAGCCAATATTGAATTTTAGGGAATGAGTTTAAGTTATACAGATTTATTCATACTAGAACTAGAAGGTACCACGTTAGTAAGTTACTATAAGAAGCAACTATTATTGTGAGATAAATGATATGACAGTTCCCCTCAAGTTATGTGACTAAGTGTTACCTCTAATGTTTATAGTCTGATATGATTTTGAAGTCAATAGAAAGTTTGATGCTAGATAGTATGCGACCGCAGAATAGGGTCGGATGGTGAGGGAAGTTAGGCATAACCTTATGCTTCTCTTTAGTTATTCAATGTCGAACAAGAAAACATGATTCTAGTATGCGGTTATTAAAACAATAGTAAGTAAGTCTTGAGTAGAAACAATGAATTAGCAATTTTAGCATAGCTAGTAGAGGTACGATTTGATTTACTTAGTTAGGTTAACACTAGTGAGTGGGTAACAGTTTGAAACACCGAACGCGTGTTAGAACCCAAAGAGTTTAAGTTAAACCCGAAGTACATTGACAGTGGAAGAAAAAAAAAGCCAGCCAGGTAGTACGAGAGCAAACTACATAACAATAGCCTTTTAGAGTTATCGAAACGGGTTTTATCGATGATTGACAGTTTAAGCATAGTTAAATCATTAAGATTGTGTATGATATTTGTGAATACATTAGCTTTCCATTTATGTAAGTAATTTAGTTTTTCCTAGTAAGAAAGATTTCTCAAAAGTAAGTTAGAAGATTATTTGTCATTGATGTAAAGTGCAAAGAATTGCAGAAGATGAGGAAAGATGTTCGGATCCCCCAAAAAAATGAGAAGGATCCGCAAGTATAAGACCTTAACCTTTGGTCTAAGGGGTAGATGTGAAAATCATTAGTATGTCTAGTTGCATATTTGAAACCCACATAGTTAGCTTGGGATATAAGAACTATAAAATAATGCCCAGTTATGTGTCATGAGGGTCGTGCCATTGCACAAGACTCTAATCTTCCAAGTAATGGTCCGAGACTTAGCTCACAACAATACTATAAGTGTTTTCACGAAGTGCTTAAGGAAATAATCAAGTGTGGGAAGTATAGCTCTTGAGTGAGGTAGATAAGAGAAATTTGGTGAAAGAAGTTCACCGCTTAGTCAATCTAGGAGTTTGACTTTCAGACTTCGAAAGTGCTGGAGTTGTTGTCCAGAATAGGACTTGTTCCTCCTTAGTGGCCGAAGTGAAGGAGAAATAATTTGATGATCCCTACTTGGTGTAGCTGAAAGAGGGGATTCACAAGTATAAAACAATGGCTTTTGAATAAGGGGGAGATTATGGTACTTTGAGGTACCAAGCCTGATTGTGTGTCCAGACATTAATGGGACTTAGAGAAGGAGGATCATATTAGAAGCCCATAATTCCAGGTATTCTATCAACCCAAGTTCCCCAAAGATGTATCTTGATCTCAAGGAGATTTAATGGTAGAACGACATAAGAAAGAATGCCGCAGAACTTGTGGCCAAGTATCTGATTTGTCAGCAAGTGAAAGTCGAGCGGCAGAAAACAATGTGGTTATCTCATAATACATATCCTTTAGTGGAGATGGTATATATGGACCTTATAAAAGTATTATCTCGCTCATTATAAAAGCATGATTTGTATGGGCGAAGGTGTAGATCACTAATTGGTTGATTCGAAGTTGGCGAAGCAGAGTTGTTGGGACAAGATTTGGTCAATCAGTCTATGGAGAAAGTCAAGTTGATTCAAGAGAATTTGAAGACGGTTCAGAGTCGCCAAAAGTCCTATTCGGATGTGCATCATAGAGACTTATAGTTTCAAGTTGATGATTGTGTGTTTCTGAAAGTTTTGCCCGTGAAAGGTGTTATTAGATTTGGGAAGAAGGGAAAGCTCAGTCCCAAATACATCGGGAAATATAGGATCCTATGAAGGATCGGGCAAGTAGCTTACGAGTTAGAGTTGCTGCAAGAATTGGTGGTTGTACACCCAGTATATCACGTGTCATGTTAGAACATTCGAGTTTTCAGTATTCAAATCTCATGTCACGATATTTATATTTCTAGTATTCACATATCATGTTAGATTATTCATATCAGTTCAGTACTCAGATACTCATGTCACTCCAGTACTTAGATATTCATGCCAGCTTAGTACTCAGATATTATGTCAGTTCAGTGATCACATATTCACGTTAGTTCAGTACTCGAATCGTGCCAGTTCAATATTCATATATCCATGTTAGTTCAGAATTTACGTATCCATAACAGATAAGTATTCATGTATATGTTTCATGTTATACGTATTATGATGCCCTGTGAAGCTAGTGTTATGCTCTATTCAGTAGTAGTTATTTTGGGGAAATTTCGAAGGTAGCGTTCCTTCTCATTCATAACTTATATTATAATCTCCATGTCTTTCAGTATTCAATCAGCTCTGTAGCCATTCAGTTCAGTAGCTATTCAGTTTAGTACCTCAACACATCAGTAATCATGTATTCATTCAGTTTAGTATGCATGTGTTCTTGACGGTACAATGTTCACGTGTTTCCATTAGTCCCGTTTGAGGTCTAGAGGAAGCCGTAGTTACTACAAGGACAATCATTCGAGGACGAATGATCCCAAGGGGGAGATATTGTAACACCTCGTAAATCCGGATTAGTTGTGGATGTGCCAAATGAGTATTAATGTGACATGTTAGACATGCGAAGTCCTATCGGGATGAGTATGGTTGGAAACAATTGTTTTAGAATCAAGATCGAGAGTGATGTGCATAAAATTCGATGGAATCAACTAAATTTATGGGATGTACTCTTATTGCCTTAGTCAGTGCAAGGCCATTAAAACTCACGGCCATAGACAGTGCAAGGCACGTTCCAGGGCATTAACATTAGCACCCCTGACACTGCAAGGCACTGAAACATCCGCGCCCCACAGTGCAAGGCACTGTAACTTCAGCGCCTCAGACAGTGAGAGGCACTGTAGTTTGGCGCTTCTTATGGTGCCTTGCACAGCTATTTTGGCACCCCTGATGGTGCCTCGCGTCGACGTTGTTTATCCGAGCCAATTTTCCTCCATAACTTTGGGACATTTTCCCTTATTTAAAAGCCCTACCTCGTTCCCCCACACCTGAAACACGAAAACATACTCTAGAAAGGGGAGCTCTCAAGAACCCAACTCCCCAAGGTCCCTCCATCATTCAAGGTAAGTTCTAACGATGATCCTAAGTTAATTTCAATTCCCCAACACCTTATTGTTGATACCCAATTTTTCCCTCACTTTTAACTATATATACATATACTTTCAAAATAGTACATATGTGTCATCATTTTGATTTATGAGCACACACAAGCATTTTTACATTTTGTCATAATTTTAAAGAGCTTAAATCAATTTATTTTTTTATTATATAAATATCCAATAATTACCCTCCAAATTATTCTTTATAATGAATAAATCATCCAAACTTATCATTTATACCAGCATAATATTTAAATATTTTTAGTGCATTTTTTATTATTACATTTACGTTTTTAGGCTAAATTGCACATTTTTACAATAATAGCCCATATGCATGTATAATTACATTACTTATGTAGAAATTGACTTTCTATATTTTTATAATGTTAAGTAATTATTTTAAATTATTTTAGTGCACAAATGATATTTTTATTATTTATTAATTACTTTTATAAATTAATTATTTATTAAATGGTGGGTATTTTGAAATTTATCCCTAAAATACTCCTATTTTTCGGACTTAAAACTACTCAATACACTAGCCCAACACCCTTGCACTAAACCAATTATCCCTGGCCCAAGACCAATTAGCCTAACCCCATACCCGTTTAAATCACCTGACCTAGAACTCTCTTAAAATCGTGGTCGTTGACCTCTGAGATCAACGGTCCACGTTACACCCTCCTCTTTAACTACACCCAAGCCCCAACCCTAGTCATTCTTCACCACCCCGCCGCCCTGAAACCCTCTCGTCTCTCGTTTCTCACAAAAACCCTAGCTGCCTCTCAAAAAACTCACCTAGTTCGTCTCAACCGGATTTTTCCATGATTTTCTTACCTTTTTTGTGTTATACCTCCATCTCCTACGAATCTATACTATCTCCTAGTACTTGCTTAAACATGGCAAGAACCCTATCCCAAATTCCGGCCATTTCCTTTCGACCGCTTGCATCTGGACATTAATCTCGTCCATATACTTCACGATCTTGGCTATATGGGCCCGATTAGCTGAGATCTTTGGCCAATCTTCGACTTCTGTCAACTAGGGTTTGAATTTCCCTTTGTTCCTTACCGATTCTCAGTCGATACTTTTCCTTTTCTGTGTTTGACTTCTCTTTTCCTAATGTTTTCCTTCTTTCTACTTTATTCTTTGCCCTAAAAGTGATTCTTGGTATTATTTGCGTGTTTTCCTATTGATTTACTGAACGCTTTTAATTTGTGCCATAAAATCGATTCTAATTGATTCCAGAATAATTTTTTCCCTTATTTGTGTTTGAATGATTTGTTTGCCATGTTTACTTGCGCGATTTCTACACTATATAAACCCCTCCCCCATTCCCCTTTAGGACAGACTTTGGAATCACTATAACCTCACTAAATCAAAAACTCTACTCTGTTATTTCATTCTATACTTTGGTTTTGGCCGAATGAAAGCCAAAGCCATTGAATTCTGGGTTTTGCTTCTCATTGACCTTTAGAACGTTGTTGGGTTTTGTTATTTCTTGCATTTTACATTTAACTGGTAAGTTACTTGACTTTTGTAATTACATCCATATGTGTTATTACCTCTGAATCTCTAGCTTAATACGTTCCTAGTTTACTTATAAGCATCACTCTTTTTAACTTCTGTTTTTAATCACTCTTAATGCTACTAGTTCTGAGACTATCTATGCCTAATTGGGTAATCTTCATTTTCTTTAGGGCATATTCAGCTAGTGTATTGACTCTTGAATGCGTATGAACACTTTTATTCATTTACCCCCCCTGAATCCTTGTAGTAATCCGTGATAAGACTCTCAGTGTTAGTCATAATTTGCCTTTGTATCATTATGTCACTCTGAATGCTCACTTGATCCCATGCCCCTTTAGTATTAGCTTGTGATTCAAAACAGTCATCTCAGCATGTTCTGAATTGTTACTTAGAGGTGTTTTGGCATAGGTTATGTGTCTGTCATCCTGCCTCTTTTGCTAACATGATGCCTTGTTCTTTCTGTGATTATTTGGTTTATCACCATGTTGCCTTGTTTTCTTATATACTTAGCATAATATCCAATCATGTTTCAACTTGTCTAGTGATGTGCATCTGTGTATAATAACCCCAATCAATCCTGCAAATATGTTCTTATCAGCTTCTCTTTTAGTGTGTGACTGCTTCTGTGCTAAGTGTTGAACTTTTTTCTTAGTTTACATTAAGCTGGCTTTTAAATTCTATGATTTGTTCAACTGGTTGCCTAATATGCTCAATTTGGTCGTGTCTTTTTAAATCCCTCAATTCATGTCCCTCAACCTTAGTCCTTTTTCTTTCACCTGTTGCTTGAGTTCTTTAAATCCCATTCTTAGCTGGCTGAAAGCCAAGGCTACTTAGGTTTTGTCCTTTGACCTCCCTAGTGTGATTACTGCCCTGGGTTCTTGAGGCCCTTGGGATCTCTGACACACTGGGTTCTTGGTTCTACATGCTCAAATAAATTTTAAGGCTACTTGGGAATCCCTCAAGTCCAGGCTGATTTATGTCTATGAGTATGTAACTTTGGTGCTGTTGTGAATTATGAAAATGAAGGCCTAGCCTGGCTAGGTATACTTTTGGGCCTGCTGTAGGCTCCCTATAGCTATTCTACTTTGTAATTTATCCTATTCACTCTAGGTCTGTAATAATTCTTGTAATAACATTTTGGGGGTATTAGTGAAATTGGGGAAGGGGCTTTTATCATATACTTGCACTGAAATGGGTAGAAATTCTGTCTATAGGCTCATTACTTAGCTAAAAATGTGCTATTATGTTCAAACATGTTCAGCTTTCATGTACTAGAAGCCATGCCTATAGGTAATCTATCTTTACTCAAGACGTGTTGCTTTCCAGCTATTGTAGAAAGCATGCCTATAGGTATTTTATCCTTGATGAAAACGTGTTATTTTTCAGTAGAAATCCTGCCTATAGGTCCTTTATTTGGTTATAATATGCTCTACGTCTGTTTGTTAGAAGTCATGCCTATAGGATCCACAAAATTAGTTTAATTATAGAAATCATGCCTATAAGATTTAAAAATAAGTTTTAATTATAGAAACCATGCTTATAGGATCTAAATCAGTTATTGTTCTATTCATTTCGTTAATAGTCCTCAACGCTGGGTTAACTATTGTCACAAGAAATCATGCCTATAGGACTCAATTATCCAACTCCGAACATAATCCAATCATCACCATTATCAGTTATTGCATAAAATGCCTAGATATCACGCCAATAGGTTTAATATCATATACCTGTAATCAGTAGGCAACCATGTAGGTTTCAGAGATTGTATATTGCCCGTTCATTACACCCAGATTCATATAGAGATCCTGCCTATAGGTTTATGCAACCTCGACTTATTAAAATCAGCAGCTGTCTTTATTAATCTGACCTGCGTGCATTTGATGTCTAAGTGCGGAGGTCAACTTGAGCCCTATTTGCTTATAAGTAAAAGTCCAAAGTGTTTTGTATGTCGCCTAGTATTTTTCATTTTTGAGAAGCCTAAGTTAAAGTCTAGAACCACCCTGAGATAGAGGTCCAAATGCCTTCTGGACCATAGGCATGGGACGGGTAGTGCACGCGTAGGATGCGACTTAGAATTGACTAGTGCTCTTCAGGTAAGCAACTTAAAGATAATAATTGGGTAGAATGAGATGATAGTCATTGCCCGCTGAATAATATGAGTAACACCCCATCTTGAAGGAGTTACGAAGTATTATTTATGTTGCATGGGGTGATCATTTAGGCTAAAAAATTTAGGACCCCCACCTTGTCTTTCAATCGATCATTTATGTTTAATAATACCTTGTTTTCTTAGCTTTGATCACATAGACAAATTCATATAATTGAGTTTGGCTGGGACCCACGGTTTTGGACCTCGAAGAGTGCCTAACTCCTTCTCGTCGAGGTAATTTCGCGCCCTTACCCGATCTTTGGCGACACAAACTAGTTAAACAGAGTTATCTGCAAATAGGTGCCCTAACGCACCTTAATCCATTAGGTGGAGACTCTCTCTTTTAAAACCCTTCCTTAAAAGAGTTGTCACATGTCGAAACCCGATTTTGCAAGAAAAAGGGGCGCGACAGCATGACGACTCTGCTGGGTATATTTTAGGCTTTTACCATTACGAACTTGATCTCTTGAATTAGTCTCTCTCGATAAGCGTTTTTTTGTTATTTTTCTGTTACTTGAATATCCCTCTCCTATTTTCCCTTTTATTGCTACATGCACATCCTCTTCCCTATTTCCCTTTTATATGAACTAATGTGCAACTCTTCATTTAATTTGATTACAACGTGCCTTTTCCCCTTATTTCCTAATCATGTTCACTTGCTCCAAATTTTTCTCTTTCATGCCTCTCCCCAATCCTTACCCCCTTATTGATTTATTACAATCCTTTCATTACGCGAACTAACTTCTTCCCTGTTTTTCTTTCCTTTATGTCTTTACGTTCATTCAATACTGCATTTACTGCTTTCAACATGCAAAAATACATGACAAAGTGCTATTTTATCTTTTCATAAAGCATGTTCCACATCATATTCCACTCGTGCGTATTAATACCATAGCGGCACTTGATGAGTGTCTGCACTCTTCCTAAACCACCCTTTAAATGTGGAAAGTCTTATTCGCGATAAAACTAGTCGATCAGCGTTGCAATCGACAGTTCCGTGCCTTTCCCTCGCAAGTTGTCCGCTTGAGGGTACCAGTCTAGACTCTTCTAGAAACCCCATTCTAAAACCAATTGTGCGTGCATCATGTCTAAACCTAGTATTAGTTAGAACGCTGTCCGCGCAATCACTCACTAAGACAAGCCTTGTCCAATCCGCCGGGATTTCCATAATCCCAATGGACACAATCACTATCTCTGTATTATTTGGAGAAAACATGCCAATATGTTGATCATTAACATGTAAATAGCTCAATCTGGAGGGGGAAAGGTCTAACTTTATCTGTTTTGCAGAAATAAAACTCGAGGTCCCAAGGTTCGGCATGGTTTGAAATATCCCACCTTGGCTACTGGATTGGTGGGAAAATCTCGCACTGAGTGACACCATGTGAAAAGAGTTCTTGAGGATTTACCTTCTCTGCTAGACATCCAGCCAAATATGTACAAATCGAGGCCGCTATTATGTTCTGGGACGATAAGAGGGCTGTTTTCCATTTCGATAATATAGAAATGACTCCCGTTCTAGAGGAAATAGGGGGCTTTGCTGGACTTCCCTGGGTTAGCCCTGGTCTATTGGTATCTAAAAATCGCACTTCTCGAGGGTTTCTGAAAATGATGGGTTATAGAAAGAACGATGAGTTAGTCTGCCTGAGAAAGTCTTATATACCCTTCGACTTCCTTTACGAACGTTATGGACACAACAAATCCTACCGCCTTTACCATGATGAGTTTTCCATTACTTCGTTGGGTTGGACCCACCATCGGGTTTTTGTGTTCATTGTCTGTTTTCTGGGGTTGCTGGTATTCCCAACGCAAGGAGAAAGGATTCACACCCGTTTGGCTATGGTTACCAAGACCCTAATGGAAGGAATTGAGGGACAAACCTACACTATTGTCCCAATGATCGTATCAAAGATATACCAAGCTTTGGTTTGCTGCAACAAAGGGTATAGGCATTTTGAGGGTTGTAATTTGCTACCACAAATATGGTTGTTGGAACATCTTCAAAGGGTACAATACCGACAAGAATTTCCGCGACGACCGTGTGGAATGATCACATAGCTTTTCACCACCCGAAAAGAATGACTTTTATGTAGGATAGGTTTGCACAACCAGGAAGCGTAGTGGGCTGGGTACACTTCTTTAGCAATTTTACTGACGACAAGGTCCATTGGATGTTCGAATGGTTCCTAACTAGCGAGTTCATCATCAGGTCAAGAGAGGTTCCTCATCTACTGCTAATCGGATCAAGGGGTATCTATCCTTATGCTCCTATCAGAGTCATGAGGCAAGCTAGGAGGAAACAAGTCATACCTCGAGTTTCCAAGATGGTTTACTACAAAGCAGATTTCCAAGGTGATGTTATTCCATTCATGTACGAGGCACAACACATGTGGCATCAAAAAGTCGTTGTGGAAAAGGATACCATCGAGCCAGATCGATATCGTGCCGGCCATGTGTGTTTCTACCTGTCATGGTTGGTCGATAACATAGCACGAGATGTCAAGACAGGGATTGATTTGGGAAATAGGGTCATAGACGACGCTGGCGAGGCACAAGTCAAATATAGGAGATTACGCAAAAGGATTTTTGAATCTGAGGCCAGACATTTGGAAAAGCATAGAGCAGACATGGAAGCAATCAATGAATGGAGAGTAATCACTACTAAATCAATAGAGAGGTTGGTGTATTTAGAACAGGGGTCGATGGATCTGGAAAGGAGGATGAGAAACAGGGTTACAGGCTGTCAAAACATGGATGGAAATGAAGGAGGTCTCCTAGGAAGGGCGTATCTGCTGCTGGACATGTGCAACCCGAGGAACTTTATCAATGGAACAAAGAAGGCCAAGCATGGAGAAGGTCCCTCTAGGACCAAATGGATTAGGAATTATGTTTTTACTATATTTCTAGACCCGTTTTAGGCTTTGGTTGTTATAAGGCACATGCTATTAGTGACTCTTTATTATTATTGCCGTTTTAGTAGAGATTTGGTTTGTTTATCGTATTAATAAAATGACGCAGTTATTGGCATTGATTTTCTCCAAATCTATATGTCGCTTAGGCCTACCTTGGGCACAATGAGGTCCCCAAATTAGGATGGGAATTTATAATTCTGCAATATGTGTTTAAATACCACAAACATCCTTTCAATACTCCTCACTGACTTGTTTACCTTTTGTTTTATTTTCTTTATTTTTTTATTCCCATCCCCTAAGGTTGGTTCGTGCATACTGGGATCATCAGCATATCATACCAGATCAAGAGGTCCTCCACCTCGTCCTCTTCCGAATGATGCTAAAAGCAAATGAAAAGCCATAATGGATAATACAAGCAATATATGGAAAGACAATGCCACGCATGAAGAGAATGTCAAAACTTTAAATGGTCGAAGCACTCCGGCACAGAATGATTTGATTTTACGGCTGGAACAAAAGATATCGGAGTTACAAGGGGAACTTGAGCAGGTCTGAAACTTGGCAAACCTTTCCCTTACCCTGAACGTCCCCGACATCAACCAAGAAAGCACCAAAAACCCAACACCTCCCCCAAAATACACCAAACCAGCATCCACAAAATCCTCCCGCACTTCACCAATATGCCACACTGCCTCAAAATCACAATCCACCACCAGTACCAACTCCCCCACAACATCATCATCAGCCAACCCAGTATCCACAAACCACCACCTATCACACGCCTCAGAACTCACCACAACCTATCCCCAATCCTCAAAACTCAACCAACGACCACAACTATACCCAAATTCCTGGAGTCCATCAAAGCAACCCCATATACGTAGAAACCCTACCCCACACTCCACAACTGACTTTATACATACCCGAGTCTGCCGAGACGGACCTGCTCATCAAGAATATAGAAGAGGAGCTCAAGAAGCTTACTAGCCAAGTCCAGGGTGTTGAAGGCGGTAAAGGCATCAAGGGTTTGAACAATGAAGATTTGTGTATTCAGCCAGATATAGAACTGCTAGAGGGTTACAAACCTCCCAAGTTTGAAATGTTTGATAAAATAGGTTACCCAAAGGTGCATCTAAGGAAATACTACGACAAGCTCGTAGGGGATGGTAAGGATGAAAGAATCCGCATGAAATTATTCATGAGGAGCCTCACTGGAGACGCCCTGTCTTGGTATATCAGCCAAAATCCAAAGAAGTGCGTTAATTAGGTAAGCACGGCGTCAGATTTCATGGATCGGTTCAGATTCAACACAGAGAATGCACCAGATGTCTTCTATATCAAGAATCTCAAGAAAAAGCCAACAGAGACTTTCCGCGAGTATGCTACTCGGTGGAGATCGGAAGCTGCATAAGTAAGGCCAGCATTAGAGGAAGAGGAAATGAACAAATTCTTTGTTCGGGCCAAGATCCGCAATACTATGAGAGGTTGTGGTTATTGAGAACCATAAATTTTCTAACATCATCAGAATAGGAGAAAGAATAGAAGAGGGAATTAAAAGCAGAATGGTGACAAACTTTGAGGCTCTCCAAGCTACAAACAAGGCCTTGCAGTCAGGAGGCATATCCAAGAAGAAGGAAGTAGGGGCCGTGATGGTAGCCCAAGGACGAAAATCTCCTCTCACATATCAAACACCTCCACCCACATATCAGCCTTTACCTCCCAGATACCAACAACCGGCCGCCACCTACCATACTAATAACACATAACCTGCATACTACCACTCCTCACCAGCCCGCCTAAAATACCAGAAACCCAAGCCAAATTTTAACCGTAGACCACCCAGACAATACACTCCTATTTTTGAACCCATCGATCAACTTTATGAAAGACTGAAGGCTACCGGTTATGTCACCCCAATTCCCGTTGTTACTATGGAAAACTCTTCCAAGTGGGTTAATCCGAACAAGACATGTGCCTATCACTCGGGCATGAAGGGACACACTATTGATGAATGTCACTCCTTGAAGGATAAGATACAGATGTTGATCGACAGTAAAGTCATACAAGCAAAAGAGACTGCACCAAATGTCTTTAATAACCCCCTCCCGTATCATAGGGACGAGGGGGTAAATATGATCGAAAATGATGAAGAATGGGATCCGAAAGGATCGATTGGACTCATTAGTGAAGGGGATGAACCCAAAGTACCTACAGTCACTCTCACACCTATTATAGTGCAGATTCAGTCACCAATTGAGGTTGAAATATCCACACCAACTCCATTTGAGGTTAAAGCAACAATACCCTCAATCGTACCAGCTCCGTTTAAGGTGGAAGTAACCACACCCTTCACTATGATGGTAGCACGCACACCATCTTTTAATTCCAATGCTATACCATGGGACTATACTGCAGAGGCGATAAGAAAAGGAAAAGGGAAAATGGAAGAAACAGGTGATGCACAAGGCATGACCAAGACTGGCAGGGTTTACACACCTGAGCATTTGGGAGGAACAAGTAAAGAAGTCGCTCCCAAATAACCTATCATTGAAATCAGCCCAGATGATCTTTGGAGAAAGGTGCAAGCAAGGGAGTACTCTGTAGTGGACCATTTGAACAAAACCCCTCCTCAGATCTCCATTCTGTCACTACGTCAAAACTCTGAAGCACATAGGAATGCGTTAATGAAAATATTGAATGAGGCTTATGTACCCAACAACATTTTCCAGTGGAGAGATGGCCTACATACTAGGGCAAGTATTGGAGAGCCACAAGATCACTTTTAATGAAGACAAACTGCCACTTGAAGGACTGAGTCACAACAGGGCGATGTAGATCACAGTACAATTTGAGGACAAATTCATCACCAGGGTCCTGGTAGATGGGGGTTCAAGCCTCAACATTTGTCCATTGACTACTTTGAAGAGGTTCGGTAAAGGCTTGCATGAGATACGAGCGGCAACTATGAATATGAAAGCATTCGATGGATCCCAAAGGGCTACATCGGGGAAGTAAACATGTGTCTGCAGATGGGTCCAACTTGGTTTGCTGTTGAGTTTCAAGTATTGGACATATCCGCCACATACAATCTGATGTTGGGACGACCTTGGATACATGCCTCTGGAGCCGTAGATTCTATGCTACACCAGGCCGTGAAGTTCGAATGGAACCATTAGGAGGTGATCATTCATGGAGACGAGAGTAACCCCATTTACACTAATCAAACTGTTCCGATTGTCGAGAATAGAAGGAAGTTGGGTGGAAAAGCGTACCATCACATCGAGCATGTCAATGCAATTGAGAAAGACAAGTGGTGGAGTAATAAGATTGAAAGCATACTATTATTGACAGGGTATGAACCTGGCAAGGGTCTCCGTAAGAATCTCTAAGGTATCACTAAGCCAATATAACCAAAACGTCATGGTACCACCATTGGACTTGGATATCAGTACACCTGGTAGGAGTACGATGATTGGTCGCCACCATGGTGTGGTCCCTATTACCCTCTTGAACAACCAATACCGCATTTGCACCGGACATTTCAACAAGCTGACGTGATATGGGGATCTGAAGAAGATCAGGCTTTAGCTGGCCTAAGAAATCTGTTTCTAGACGATGAAGACATGGACTGCAATGCAATAGTTGAAGAGGAGGAGGAGGAAGATCTTACCATTCAGACCATGGAGAAAGGAACCATTCTCAAGAATTGGACTGCTACACCATCCCGGTCCTGTCAAGTTCCTGGGTAGCCTGGCAATTAGCATGATCTATTTTAAGCAATTTTAAGCACTAACGACATTTTCAGTATTCTATTTTAGAGGCATTTTGTTTTAAAATAATTGCTCGAATCATCGAGCGGTACTTGATTTATCGTTTCCCAATTTATTTAATGCATTGCTATTTTTAGTTTTTATTATTATTCTTTACATTTTTTCTCTCTACAGCATTATTATTACTTATCATGATGAACCGATGATTGTGACATTTAATGAGACAACAAAACAGAAGGATAGTGATTCAGAGGATATAGAAGAAGACGATATAGTCCATGTGGAAATTGTCAGAGAGGTGGAAGATTTTGAGAATAAGCCTAAGTCAAATTTGGACGAAACCGAGTAGATAACATGGGAGATTCTGAAACAGTCAAAGAAACTCGCATAAGTATTTACTTGTCACCGTCAGAGAAAGAAGAGTACACCCATTTCCTAAAAGAATACGAAGATATCTTTTCATGGTCTTATGACGATATGACTAGGTTGAGCACATCTATCGTAACTCATAAACTATCTACCAATCCAATATATCCACCTATAAAGCACAAACTCAGAAAGTTCAAGCCTGATATGAGTCTGAAAAATCAAAGAGGAAGTCACCAAGCGAATCAAAGCTAAGGTTCTCAGAGTGGTTGCATATCCTACTTTGTTGGCCAACATCGTGCCAGTTCCGAAGAAGAATGGGAAGGTCAGAGTATGTGTCGACTATCGAGGTTTAGACAAAGCAAGTACCAAAGATGATTTCCCGTTACCCAATATACACATACTGATCGACAACTGTGCCAAGCATGAACTCTGATCCTCCGTGGATTGCTTCACAGGGTACCATCAGATCTGGATGGATTAGGAAGATGCCGAGAAAGCAGTCTTTATTAGTGGATGTACTATTATAAAATGATGTCGTTTGGCCAGAAGAATGCTGGAGCCACTTACATGAGAGCCATAACGACTATTTTTCATGACATGATTAACGACGAAATAGAGGTGTACGTGGATGATGTCATCATCAAATCCAGAAGAAGCGCAGATCATATAGAAGATTTAAGGAAATTCTTTAATCGGCTACGAAGGTACAATTTGAAACTGAATCCTGCAAAGTGTGCCTTCGGAGACCCTGCTAGAAAATTGCTAGGTTTCATCGTTAGTCACCGGGGAATTGAGTTGGACCCTTCAAAGGTCAAAGCTATCAAAGATATGCCACCTCCGAAGAGCAAGAAAGATGTGATGAGCTTCTTGGGGCGTCTCAATTATATCAGCCGATTCATAGCACATTCGACCGTGATCTGCGAACCAATTTTCAAAATGTAGAAGAAAGATGCTACAACAAGATGGACTGAAGAATGTCAAAAAGCTTTTGACATAATCAAGGAATACCTATCCACACCACCAGTCTTGGTCCCACCGGAACCTGGTAGACCTTTGCTACTCTATTTGTCCGTGCTAGATGGAGCTTTTGGTTGTGTCTTAGGACAACAAGGCGAGAAAGTAAGGAAGGAACAGACCATATACTATCTAAGTAAGAAGTTCACACCCTATGAGGCATGGTATTCTTTGCTGGAACGCCCCTGCTATGCCATGACATGGATAGCTCAAAAATTGAGGCACTACTTCTATGCCTACACTAAATATCTCATATCAAGGATCGAACCCTTGAAATACATTTTTCTGAAACCAATGCCTACAGGGAAGCTAGCAAAATGGCAGATATTGTTGAGTGAGTTTGATATTGTCTACGTGACTCAGAAGGCGGTCAAGGGACATGCTTTAGCAGATCATCTCGTAGAAAATCCTGTAAGAGGGGAATACGAACCACTGAAAACGTATTGTCCCGATGAAGAAGTATTATTTGTAGGAGAAGATATCATCGAAACTTACGACGGTTGGAGAATGTTCTTTGATAGGGCTGCAAATTTCAAAGGAGTGGGTATTGGAGCAGTTTAGGTGTCAGAGACAGGTCAACAGTATCCAGTATCCATGAAGCTCAGGTTTCCGTGCGCCAACAATATGGCAGAATACGAGGCTTGCATCATGGGGCTTAATTTGGCCATCGACATGAATATTCAGGAATTGCTGGTAATTGGTGATTCAGATCTGCTGGTCCATCAGGTACAAGGAGAATGGGCTACAAAGAATACTAAAATATTACCATATCTATATCATGTGCAAGAGTTGATGAAGAGGTTCACGAAGATAGAGTTCAGACATGTCCCGAAAATCCAGAATGAGTTCGCAGACCCACTGGCTACTTTGTCTTCCATGATACAACATCCGGATAAGAATTTTATCGATCCCATTCCAGTAAAGATCCGTGGTCGGCCAGCTTATTATGCTCATGTTGAAGAATAAACAGACGGAAATCCATGGTTTCATGATATCAAGGAGTATTTGGCAAAAGGAGAATACCCAAAGCATGCAAATCATACTTAGAAATACACGCTCCGGAGATTGTCCAATCATTTCTTCCAAAGTGGAGAAATTCTGTATAGAAGGACACCAGGCCTAGGGTTATTATGGTGTATTGACACCAAAGAAGCTTCCAAACTGCTCGAGGATATACATGATGGAACCTGCGGGCCACACATAAATGGTTTCGTTTTAGCCAAGAAGATACTATGAGCAGGATACTTTTGGATGACTATGGAAACAGACTGCATCAGGTATGTCCAAAAGTGTCACCAGTGTCAGGTACATACAGATATGATACAGGTACCACCAAATGAATTCAATCCAACAAGTGCACCTTGGCCTTTTGCCGCTTGGAAATGGATGTCAACGGTCCAATCGAGCTCGCCGCTTCAAACGGACATAGGTTCATTTTAGTGGCCATAGACTACTTCACAAATAGGTTGGGGTTGCATCTTATAAGGCTGTAACCAAGAAAGTCGTCGTATATTTTGTCAGGGATCGTATTGTTTGTCAATTCGGGGAGCCAGAATCCATCATCACCGACAATGCCTCCAACCTCAACAGTGACTTAATGAAAGCTATGTGTGAAACCTTCAAAATGAATAAGAATTCCACAGCATACAGACCTCAAATTAATGGACTCGTGGCGGCCGCAAACAAGAATAACAAGAAAATATTGAGGAAAATGGTAGACAACCACAACCAATGGCACGAGAAATTACCATTTGCCTTATTGGGGTATCGTACCACAGTTCGCACATCAACCGGAGCAACTCCCTATATGTTGGTCTACGGTACTAAAGCTATCATTCCCGCCAAAGTCGTAATTCCTTCTTTGAGAATTATACAAGAAGCAGAACTCAGTGATGCAGAATGCATACGGAGTCGCTATGAACAATTGGCTCTTAGTGACGGAAAAAGAATGAATGCGGTATGCCATGGTCAAATTTATTAGAACAAAATGTCCAGAGCTTTCAACAAAAGGGTCAAACCAAGATAGTTCACACCGGGGCAGCTAGTGCTGAAGCGGATCTTCCCGCATCAAGATGTAGCCAAAGGGAAATTTCCACCTAATTGGCAGGGGCCCTACATGGTTCACAGGGTACTAACAGGAGGAGCACTCATACTAGCAGAAATGGACGGAGAAGTTTGGCCAAAGCCTATCAATTCGAACGCAATCAAGAAATATAATATTTAAATTGTTTACATTTCTTCATCTGGTGTAACTGAACTATGCTTGACCTGATTCCTGTTTAAGAGGGTATACGTAGGCAGCCCTTTGGGTTCGGTCACATCTCAATAAAATTTTCATTTTCCCCACAACGAGAAACTGGGCAGAATTTTGAGGAGGACCCTTAAAATTTCGGAGCGAGTCCAGCCGACGTCATCATATGCAGAACAGTCAGAGAATTGGCTAAGTAACTGGGGAAGAATTTTGAGGAGGAACCTCAAAATTCCGGAACAAATCCAGTAAACTTTGTCATATGCAGAATGGTTAAAGAAGCGCTTATTAAACTGGGGCCGAATTTTGAGGAAGACCCTCAAAATTCTAATGCAAGAAAGTCGCAATGTCTCTAAAAGTGTCACAGTCATTGATTCATCTAATTTACTTGGTATCACATACTACTATGTTTTTAAAAAACTATATTTATCAAATGCATACATATTTTTTGAAAACTATATTTCCGTTGCAGCCAGATGTTACCCAGGGTAACTCAAACAGGATCCTCCAAAGCAAGGCACCGACCTTCCCCCACAGAACTCACAATCTTTCTTTGAATGCAGGTACAATAAGACAATGATACTCGCAGATACATCAAAATACGGCCCTCAAGACAACAAGTTATCTAGCATGAACATCTTCAGCAAAGAAATACTTTACTCTCCTCTTTTGCGTGAGGCTAAGCCATGTCTCCTCATTTGCATAAGGCTAAGCACTACCTTCTATTACATGAGACTAAGCATTGTCTCCATTTTCCATGAGGCTAAGCATTTCCTCCCTATTTGCATAAGGCTAAGCACTGCCTTCTACTGCATGAGACTAAGCATTGTCTCCATTTTGCATGAGGCTAAGAATTGCCTCCCTATTTGCATAAGGCTAAGCACTGCGTTCCCCTGCATGAGACTAAGCGTTGTCTCCACTTTTCATGAGGCTAAGAATTGCCTCCCTATCCGCATAAGGCTAACCGTTGCCTTCCATTGCATGAGACTAAGTCCTGTCTCCTCTTCCTACATAAGGCTAAGCATTGCCTCCGTATTTGCATAAGGCTAAGCACTGCCTTCTACTGCATGAGACTAAGCATTGTCTCCATTTGCATGAGGCTAAGCATTGCCTCCCTATTTGTACAAGGCTAAGCACTGCCTTCCCCTGCATGAGACTAAGCATTGTCTCCACTTCGCATGAGGCTAAGCATTGCCTCCCTATATGCATAAGGCTAAGCATTGACTTCCATTGCATGAGACAAAGTCCTGTCTCCTCTTCCTACATGAAGTTAAGCCCTGCCTCTCTATTTGCATAAGGCTAAGCACTGCCTTCCCCTGCATGAGACTAAGCATTGTCTCCATTTTGCATGAGGCTAAGCATTGCCTCCCTAATTGCATAAGGCTAAGCATTGCCTTCCATTGCATGAGACTAAGCCTTGTCTCCTCTTCTTGCATGAGGCTAAGCCCTGCCGCCTCAACTACATAAGGCTAAGCATTGCCTTCCATTGCATGAGACTAAGCCTTGTCTCCTCTTCTTGCATGAGGCTAAGCCCTGCCGCCTCAACTACATAAGGCTAAGCATTGCCTTCCATTGCATGAGACTAAGCTCTATCTCCTCTTCTTGCATGAGGCTAAGCCCTGCCTCCTCAACTGCATAAGGCTAGGCTCTGCCTTTCCTTGTCCAATACCGAATGCTATCCAGCACTATTTTGCCTTCCCGGAGCTAAGCTCCACCCCAACTAAGCTCTTTCTTGTTTTACTTCTTATATGAACCTGCATCATTTCTTTGCATTCCATGGGCTGAAACATTGCCATTTATTGTCCAAAGGCATCATAGTCCGAAAGCATCATCCTCATAGCCCGAGGATCTCTAAATGCTGCATATCATTATTCAAAGGAGTTATGGTTCAGAGGCACCATTCTCATGGCCCGAGAACATCATTTCAGGGCCTGGGAATCCCTCATCACATGATTCATGGCCCGGGACGTCATAGTCTAAGGACATCATCCTCACCGTGCGAAGACAATCTTCATGGTCCAAAAGGAATTTGCATCATGTTTAAGTTCTCGGAATAACCCATATATATTTTTTGCACGCATTGTATTTTAAGTTTTGCAGGTACTCTAGGAGGTAACCGTTCTTCCAACGGGATCAATCTTCGCTCTGGTTTCTATTCACATCGTTCACATGTTCTAAACGTAACCAACTCCCATCAATTACTCACTTTTCTCTGTGGCTATTCCGATACTTGCTTTATAACACATGTGTTATGTTTCAGATTTAACATTCAAAACTCTGCATCTGATACTATACTTCCCAAAAGAACCCTTTCCGAAACACACGACCATTTTTAAAATAATTCCATCGGTTTCATTAACCATTAGGTCCAGAACTACACTTGGCCTGATTCTTGTAAAACAACAGATATGTAGGCAGCTCAAAGACAAGGGTTCGGCCTATATTTTTCAAAATTTATCAAAATCGGTCGTCATTTCTTTACCCGACAACTCTTTCATCCTTCCCGGGTAAAGAGAGGCAGCTGTTGATACCTAATTTTTCCCTCACTTTTAACTATATATACATATACTTTCAAAATAGTGCATATGCATCATCATTTTGATTTATGAGCACACACAAGTATTTTTACAATTTGTCATTATTTTGAAAGAGTTTAAATCAATTTATTTAAGTATTTTTATAATATAAATATCCAATAATTACCCTCTAAATTATTTTTTATGATGCATTAATCATCCAAACTTATCATTTATACCAGCATAATATTTAAATAGTTTTAGTGCATTTTTTATAATTACATTTATATTTTTAGGCTAAATTGCACATTTTTACAATAATAGCCCATATGCATGTATAATTACATTACTTATGCAAAAAATGACTTCCTATATTTTTATAATGTTATGTAATTCTTTTAAATTATTTTAGTGCACAAATGTCATTTTTATTATTTACTAATTACTTTTATAAATTACTTATTTATTAAATGGTTGGTATTTAAAATTTAGCCCTAAAATCCTCCTATTTTACGGACCTAAAACTACGCAATACACTAGCCCAACACCCTTACAGTAACCCAATTACCCCTGGACCAAGACCAATTAGCCCAACCCCATTCCCGTTTAAACCACCTGACTCAGAACTTTCTTAAAATCGTGGTCGTTGATCTCTGAGATCAACGGTCTACGTTACACCATCCTCTTTAACTACACCCCAACCCCAACCCTAATCATTCTTCACCACCCCGCCGCCCTGAAACCCTCTCTTCTCTCATCTCTCACAGAGACCCTAGCCGCCTCTCAAAAAACTGGCCATATCCGTCTCAACCATGGATTTTTCCATGATTTTCTTACCTTTTGTATGTTATACCGCCATCTCCTACGAATCTATATTATCTCCTAGTACTTTCCTAAACATGGCCAGTACCCTATCCCAGATTCTGGCCATTTCCCTTTTGACTGCTTGAATCTGGACATGAATCTCGTCCATATACTTCACGATCTTGGCTATATGGGCCCGATTAGCCGAGATCTTTAGCCAATCTTTGACTTCTATCAACTAGGGTTTGAATTTCCCATTGTTCCTTACCGATTCTCAACCGATACTTTTCCTTTTCTGTGTTTGACTATTATTTTCCTTATGTTTTCCTTTTTTCTACTTTATTCTTTGCCTTAAAAGTGACTTTTGGAATTATTTGTGTGTTTTCCTGTTGATTTACTGAACCCCTTTAATTCTTGCCCTTAAATTGATTCTAATTGATTCCAGAATAATTTTTTCCCTTATTTGTGTTTTAATGATTTGTTTTCCATGTTTACTTGCTCGATTTCTACACTATATAAACCCCTCCCCTATTCCCCTTTAGGACACTCTTTGGAAATCACTATAACCTCACTAGATCTAAAACTCTACTCTGTTATTTCGTTCTATACTTTGGTTTTGGCCGGCTGAAAGCCAAGGCCATTGAATTCTGGTTTTTGCTTCTCATTGACGTTCAGAACGCTGTTGGGTTTTGTTCTTTCTTGCATTTTTCGTTTAACTGGTGAGTTACTTGGCTTTCATTATTTCATCCTTATGTGTTCATACCTCTGAATCTCTGGCTTAATACGTTCCTAGTGTACTTTTAAGCATCACTCTGTTTAACTTATGCATTTAATCACTCTTAATGCTACTATTTCTGAGACCATCTATGCCTAATTAGGTAATCTGAATTTTCTTTAGGGCCTATTCAGTTAATGTATTGACTCTTCAATGCCCATGAACACGTTTCTTCATTTACCCCCCCCCCCCCCTCCCCGCCTGAATCCCTGTAGTAAGATGTGTTAATACTTTAATTGTTAGTCAGAATTTTCCTTTTTATCATTATGTCACTCTACATGCTCACATGATCCCATACCCTGTATTTGCTTGTGATTCAAAATAGTCATCTCAGCATGTTCTGAATTGTTACTTAGAGGTGTTCTGGCATATGTTATGTGTATGTGATCCTGCCTCTTTTGCTAGCATGATGTCTTATTCTTTCTGTGATTACTTGGTTTATCACCATGTTGCCTTGTTTTCTTGTATACTTAGCATAATTTTCAACCTGTCTAGTGATGTGCATCCGTGTATAATAACCCCAGTCAATCCTGCATATATGTTCTTATCAGCTTCTCTTTTAGCATGTGGTTGCTTCTATGCTAAGTGTTGAACCTACTTCTTAGTTTACATTTGCTGGCTTTTAAATTCTGTGATTTGTTAAACTGTTTACCTAATATGCTCAATTTGGTCGTGTCTATTTAAATCCCTCAATTCATGTCCCTCAACCTTAGTCCTTTCTCTTTCATATGTTGCTTGAGTTCTTTGGATCCCATTCTTACCCGGCTGAAAGCCAAGGTTACTTAGGTTTTGTCCTTTGACCTCCCTACCGTGAGCACTGCTCGGCGTCCATTTGAGGCCCTTGTGAACTGTGACACACTAAGACTTGGTCCCTAGTTCCTCCTCTGAATTATCTCTGTTAACCTCCCTAGTGTGAGCACTCCCGGGGTTCTTGAGGCCTTTGGGAACTTTGACACACTGAGGTCTTAGTTGTATATGCTCAATTCTATTTTAAGTCTACTAGGGAATCCATCAAGTCCAGGCTGCTTTATGTCTCCGACTATGTAACTTTGGTGTTGTTGTGAATTATGAAAATGAATGCCTGGCCTGGCCAGGTGTACTTTTGGGCCTGTTGTAGGCTCCCTATAGCTATTCTACTTTGTAATTTATCCTATTCACTCTGGGTCTATAATAATTCTTGTAATAACATTTTGGGGGTCTTAATGAAATTGGGGAATGGGCTTTTATCCTATACTTGCAATGAAATGGGTAGAAATTCTATCTATAGGCTCATTACTTAGCTAAAAATGTGCTATTATGTTCAAACATGTTCAGCTTTCACGTATTAGAAATCATGCCTATAGGTAATCTATCTTTGCTCAAGACATGTTATTTTCCAGTTATTGTTGAAATCATGCATATAGGTATTTTATCCTTGCTCAAAACGTGTTATTTTCCAGTAGAAATCCTGCCTATAAGGCCTTTATTTGGTTCAAACATGCTCTATAGAAACCATGCTTATAGGATCTGAATCAGTTAATTAATTGTTCTATTTGTTTCTTTAATAGTCCTCGATGCTGGGTTAACTATTGTCACTAGAGATCATGCCCACAAAACTCAATTAACTAATTTTGAACATAATCCAATGATCACCATTATCAATTATTGCATAAAATGCCCAGATATCATGCCTATAGTTTTAATCTCTTATACCTGTAATCAGTAGGCAACCATGTAGGTTTCAAAGATTGTAAACTGCCCGTTCATTAAACCTAGATTCATATAGAGATCCTGCCTATAGGTTTCTGCAGCCTCGACTTAATAAAATCAGCAACTGTATTGTTAATCTGACCTGCGTGCATTTAATGTCTAAGTACGGAGGTCAAGTTGAGCCCTATTTGCTTATAAGTAAAAGTCCAAAGTGTTTTTGTATGTCGCCTAGTATTTTTCATTTTTGAGAAGCCTAAGTTAAAGTCCAGAACCACCCTGAGATAGAGGTCTAAATGCCTCCTGGACCATTGGCATGGGACGGGTAGTGCACGCATAGGATACGACTTGGAATTGACTAGTGCGCTTTAGGTAAACAACTTAAAGATAGTAATTGGGTAGAAGGATCTGTGCCCGCTGAATAATATGAGTAACACCCCATCTTGCGGGAGTTACGAAGTATTATTTATGTTGCACGGGGTGATCCTTTAGGCTAAAAAATTTAGGACCCCCAACCTTGTCTTTCAATCGATTATTTATGTTTAATAATTCGTTGTTTTCATAGCTTTGATCACGTAGACTAATTCATGCAATTGAGTTCGGCCGTGACCCACAGTTGTGGACCTCGAAGAGTGCCTAACACCTTCTCTTCGAGGTAATTTCGACCTCTTACCCGATCTTTGGTGATGCAAACTAGATTAACAGAGTTATCTGCAAATAGGTGCCTTAACGCGCCTTAATCTGCTAGGTGGCGACTCTCTCTTTTAAAACCCTTCCTTAAAAGAGTTGTCACATGTCAAAACCTGATTTCACGAGAAAAATGGGCGTGACACTTATCAACATGCGTAAATCCGTCCACTCATTAGATATTCGATCGAGACACCATTGTTGAGAAGGAAACCCTAAAACTCGAATTCAAGAGATGTGAACTTCGAAAAGGTAATTCTTCTACTCCGTAATCATTATAACTATGGATTGATGAGTTATTGGGAGGATAGTAAATGGGTTTGATAAAGATAACCATAATAACTATGCTGGGATTTTGGATTGTTGTGTTATGATTGTTGTAAATATTTGGGTGATGAGAAAATGGTGTTAGTTACATCTATTTGGGATTGTAGAATCACCTAGAAATAGTAGAATGATAACTTTGTGAAGAAAAGACCAACTACTATGGACCATGACGCTTTACGTCCATAAGGTGTTTGATAAAGTGCGTAAGTGACTAAATCATGAGCATTAATGCTAATAATGGTTCTTCTTTATATATATTGCCATAGATTATCGTTGAAAGAGGCGACGAACAATGTGATATGCTTAAAGGGGCTAGCGTCAAGGTATGTGAGGCTAACTCTCTATGTTTGGGATTGTAAATGATTCTCCCTACATTACGTTTCTTTTACAATGTTATTAATTTCCTCATAAATATAGTTAATCTCAATTCCTTGAATAGTTGCAGAACTTCTATTCTCTAGCATCGTAACTCATTCATGACTTTCATTCTGAACGTTGTGAGCGTAGTTGAAGTTTCAACTATTCTCTATGTTTCTCTACGTTTCTTGGGTTTGATGCCCATAAGTCTCAGTATAGATTACTCAGCATGTCATAAATAGTTGAAGTTTCAGTTTTCATAATCAGTTCATGAATACATGTCTTAGTCTAGTCCTATTCACTATTCTAGTATCATGTAACTCAGAATGATTCAGTATTTCATTATCATGTATTGCAGTATTATTCTCAGTTCCTAATTTGAAATCTCTGAATGTTGAACACATGTGTCACACCTCCTTTTTCTACCCTGAAAGGGGGTGTATGAGAGTTTTTCCAATTAAAGAGACAATAACCGAAACGGGATTATTTATACTTATTCAGAGTCGCCACTTGGGATAATTTATGGTATCCCAAGCCACCGATTTAAAATCCCGAATCGAGGAAGTTTGATTCTGTTTTACAGTCCCGAAACACAGAAATCCGGGTAAGGAATTTTGTTAACCCGGGAGAACGTGTTAGGCATTCCCGGGTTCCGTGGTTTTAGCACGGTTGCTCAACTATTATTATTGGCCTAATTATCTGATTAATCAAATATTTTTATTCCTATTGTGCATTTTTAACCTTTGACCGCTTTTAATCATTTATGGAATTATTCTAGAACAAGTTACGATTGTCGTACACTTGTTTGTTTGGTACACATTGCGAATTATGTCACGGGAACCGTACCCACAATCCGCAACATGTTTAATTTTATTTAACATTATTAGAAGTTGTAGCCGGGTCACATAAATGTACCTTCGGATTTGGAAATTATGTATCACAACTGCGCCATGGGAACCGTACCCGTAGCTATGATAATTTATTTTCTACACTTATTTTTTGTATTATTATGAGGGCCATAGATTACGGAATTTATTTGCGGATGGCATGCCCCAACTTATCTTAAAATGTATAGGAATACATTCAACTGCTAGCAATTTCAATAAGTAAATCAAGCGTTCTTATCAGTGCCAAATTATTCTTAAAGCCCAATCAATTCAACGAAAGTCCGAACCATCTTTCAAGATATTAGCGTAAGGCCCAATTAGGAAGATATTCGATTACTAATTAGATTTTGAGGCCATATTCCTAACATTAACAATCATTTCAAGTTGGGGGTTTGACACAACTACCCACAAAAATAAAACTATTTACCCTTGTCTACCCATTTATTTTTCTACCCATAAACTAATTACATTTCCTACCCATAGTAGTTTTTATGGGGAATTTTTTCTTTATTCTCCATTTCTTTTTAATTTCTATGCTTCTTTTTTTTTCCTTTTCTCCTTTTCTTTTTTCTCGTTTTCTTCTTAATTTTTTCTTTTTTCCTTTTTCAATTTCATTTAACTTCTTTTTTTTTTATATTCTTTTTCTCTTCATAATCTAATTCATTTATCGTTTTTACTATTTCTTATTATTCTTTTTTTATACTATTACTAAAGAAAAATCAAATGTGTGCCAATTAAATGTAGCTAATACAACCAAAAAATATTAACTAACATATGATACCAGTATAGTATATAGATATACCAACAGGGTATACAATTGTACGCAAAGAGTTAAAAAAAATTAATTCAATTATTAAACTAAAATAATATGAGCTGTCAATAAAAATTTCAAAAAATTCTAAAAGGATCTAATTGTAAGAGTATACCGCTACATTATATAGCATACTATAATATATTTTTTTTGCATTTTAAATTTGCCCCACGCGTAGGGTAAAAGCTTAAAGAAAACTAGAAGGGAAAAGGCAAGTGAATTTACGGGTAATAAGTATACTATTATAGTATATTGTATACTATATTACAGTATATTGCATATTATTACAGTATACTACAACAATATATTGTATACTATAATAGTATACTGTTGCAGTATAACTATATACTCCTATAGTATATTGTATACTGTAGCAGTATACTGTTAGGTAACTGTGTTCTTCTTCGATTATTACAATATACTGTTGTAGTATATTATATACTATAACAGTATACTATTGTAGTATAGCTATATACTTCTACAACATATTGTATACCATAGTAGTATACTGTTGGATAACTGTGTTCTTTTTCGATTTTCAGCTAAAATTTCTATCTCGATCACTTCAAATCAGCTCCAATTGTGATCAAATTTCAGTATGAATTTCCAAAAGGTACTATAAGCAATATTTAATAGCAACATAATCATAATTAAATTTTTTCAGGAAATGACTTGAACTAGAATAATTACCGACGAGAAAATATAAAATTTGTAGGGAGGGAGAGAGTATTTTGTGGCGATGAAAGATATTCAATAGACGATGATCTCATTCAGCAAGAGAAAACTATACTACATGCGTGTAGTGAGTTAATTGAATCATAATTTATAGATATTGAGCAAATATATTTTTTTGTATACGTAAAATCATCACATAAATAAAAAAAAACTGCTACTCCTTGCTCCCATTAATTATCAATATTTTACTTTGTGAATATTATAAAAATATAGCCTATCAGATAAACAATTTTACTTATGAAAATAGAAGCAAGAACAAAGAGAGGAAATCGATGAAGATAGAAATAAAATATTTCTTACTTTGAATTGAAGGAAGAAAGGTCCCGTATAGGTTAGGTATAGACTTGTTGCCCCCGAAGCCTTTAAAGACTTTCTTAATGGATGGAGGACGGGTAATAATTTTATATGGAGTAGGTATGTATAGTAATTATTATCCAAGTGGGTATAACCAGATAATTAGTTTTAGTTTAATAGGTAGACTCCATAAATTCCTCTTTCAAGTACATCAATAGTGAAGCTGAAATCATGTCTTAACATTATAGAATTAATCCAAGGCATTCAAGGCATGATGGTTAACTAAAAATAAATAATGAATAAATAAAGCAATTAGACTATCATATAGTCAACTATAGTTATTGAGACAGTGAACTAATTGTAAATGTTAAACGTATAGACGTACCACACAAAATAGAAAAGCAATAAACGCAGTAAATGTACAGATCTTTCTTCTTCTTTTTGCTTTCCAAGTATGAAGGCCAGACTTATTTATAAACTTATTCATTGTGTAAAAAAGATATTGTAGTATTATATTCACATAATAAACAAAAATAGACAAAAAATAAATCACTTTCAGCACTTAAATAGATATATAAATCTCCACCAAGATAATCTGATGGCAGTACTCATTCCTTAGGCAACAGGAAGTGAAATAAAATGCAAGACAAAAACGCAAAAGATTTAACCACAAAAAAAAAATAGAAAAAAAAAACAAATCTAAAAAATAATCTGTTTACTACATCAAGCAAAACAAACCAACTAATTAACATTGTATGTGATATTCAAACTTCAAGTTTGCATTTATTGACTTGAAACTAGGTAATTACAAAATGAAGAACATACCTAAATGTGACCAAATCAGCTAAATAAATCAAATGAAAGTCTAAAATTAAGTGGAAACTCAGCAGAAATCCAACAACCACAACTTCAAGAAGTTCCTCTTCTAAACCCAGAAAATAAAACTTGAGAGCTAAGAGAGAAAAGCTTCAAATTCTAGCCATTTTTGAATGAGCTCTTTTTTGTTCTATTTTTTATTTTTGCCGTGTATCCCCCTTCTCCTATCCTTTAACCTATAATGTGTATTTATAACACTCTCCTTAGGGCAACAAATCAGAATTTCTAAATTCAAAACTTACCCTTAAGAAATCTATTTTTGCCCCATTTTTTACCTAAATTTGTACTATTTACTTATTCAATCCCCGACCCTCACCTTCCCAGAACCTTCCTACATAGTTATGAGAATATTCCTTGGGTCTAAATACCCCAGGTTCCCTTAACAATACTGTTAATTACCAAACCAAACTTAGACCCCCTCTTCTTCAGGCAAAAAACTGGGCTGCAAGGCCCATTAAATCCCTATCAAATTGCAGGGGCCTTTGACCAAGGCCCTTAGTAAAAAGAAAACAGAAGAAGAAGAAGCAGAAATAAAGAAACACAAATAGAAAAAGAAAAACAAAATAAAAAAATGACCTAATAATACTGATAATGATAAAATGAAAACAAATAATCTAAGCTAAGAAACACAACGACGCTTAAACAAATAAACAAAGAAGAAATCCAGTACCAAATTTTCGGCCCTTGCATGGGTGAAATTATCAAACTTCTTTGTTGAAACAAATACCCACCCCAAACTAATTTTTACTAGCTATGAAAATAGTGACACAAGCATTGGCCGAAAATCCCTAGTGGCTAGTGCTTTGTGTCACCAATTTCATTTCTTGCCAAAAAAAGAGAAAGGGGTATTCTTAGATCTAAAAATTAGGGAGCATGTGTGTGTAACGACTCGACCGGTCGTTTTGAGCTTTTGCACTTCGCTCGCCAGTTCTCGGGCATGACTAGCCCCGTGTGATGTATTGTGACTTGTGTAAATCGTCGATTTTGGTTTTCATGGTAATCGGAATGGTTTTGGAAGGACAGTTCTCAGTTTGAAGCTTAAAATTTGATAGTTTTGACCTATTAGCATATGATCTCGGATTGGAATTTTTATGATTTGGTTAGCTCTGTTAGGTGATTTGGGACTTAGGAGCGTGATCGGAATGTATTTTGGAGGTCCATGGAAGGTTTAGGCTTGAATTGACGAAATTGAAATTTTGGCATTTTTCGGTTGATAGGTGAGATTTTGATATAGGGGTCGGAATGGAATTTTGGAAGTTGCAGTAGGTTCGTTGTGTCAAATATGACGTGGTGTGCAAAATTTCAGGTCATTCGGGCGAGGTTTGGTAGATTGATCAAACGCGGATTTCGGAAGTTTTTGGAGTTCTTAGGCTTGAATCCAATGTTATTCGGTTGATTCGATGTCGTTTGAGGTGTGAAGCTTTGTATAAGTGTGGAAGGTGGTATATGACTTGTTTGTAGTTTTGGTTGAGGTCCCGGGGGCCTCGGGGTGATTTTGGATGGTTGACGGGAGGTTTTGAGTTGGAACATGCAGCTGAAGTGCTAAGTTCTTGTCATTACCGCACCTGTGGCTTGGGGACCGCAGGTGCGTGCCCGCAGAAGTTGAAGGAGCGTCACAGATGCGGCCACAGGCGAAATGGGTGGAAACCGCAGATGCGGAGTTTGGGGCGCACCTGCGATAGCGCAGGTGCGGGATTTGATCGCAAGTGTGGTCTTGAGAGCTTAAGTGACTTGCGCAAATGTGCACATGGGACCGCAGGTGCGTGTGTTTCGACCGCATAAGTGGTAGTTGGGGGCAGAACATATAAATTATGGGCTTCATGGCTTTCAGCCTTTCTTCACCATTTTTAAATCGATTTTCGAGCATCTTGGAAGATCTTGAAGAGGGAATTCTAGGGAACTTCGTTGAGGTAAGATTTTTTGAACATAAAACTCGTTCCTATGGTGTTATTTCACGGATTAGGCTTGTAATTTATGGAAATTAGTGGTTGAACTTGAAGAAAACTAGGGCTTGTAATTGGAGACCTAAAATTTGAGATTTGAGGGGTCATTTGTGGTTGGATTTTGGTAAATTTGGTATGCATGAACTCGTGGTATGATAAGGATTAAATTGATGTTAATTTTGTCGGATTCCGAGACGTGGGCTCGGGGGCCCGGGTTTGGCCAATCTCGGGATTTTTGGTATAAATAGGATATTTTCGTGTGGGCTTTGTTTCCTCAACAAATTTTGATGGTATAAATGTGTTTTAGATAGATTTGGAGCATCCGGAGGCCGATTCGAGAGGCAAAGGCATCACGGGCTAGAGTTGGACTGGATTGAGGTAAGTAATGATTGTAAATACTGTCCTAAGGGTATGAAACCCCAGATTTCACATCGTTGTGCTACCTTGAGGTGACGCACACGCTAGATGACGAGCGTGGGGTCGTGCACCGTTGGGGAGTGTGACTTGGTCCATCCCGTACGACTATTAAGTCGCGTATTTAACTTGAAAACTATTTGATATTGTTATATTTTGGAAAGTATTATTGTGTTTGGGGCTAAATGTCGTGTCTGGGCCTTGTGCCGATTGTTTGGACCCTAGGGGCTTTTACTACTATTTTGGTTTAATGTTTAGACTTAGTCGTGCTATGTTCTTACTGTTTTCATAACTCGATTTTATTCACTCCTTTTGATTTCATAAATGATTTTGAGCCAAGTACTTGTTTTACTGTCAGCCTGAGGGGCATGAGTAAGATCTGACTAAGTGAGGCCGAGGGCCTGTGTTGTGAGGATATCATGGGATCAGGCTATGATCCGCAGCATGTGGTACTGATTTGTGATATATGAGAGGCCGAGGGCCTGATTTATTATTCCACGAGGTGGCTTGTGATTGATACAAGGCCGAAGCCTGTTTGATTATACCACGAGATGACTTACTATTGCGCTTGGGCCGTAAGGGGCCCCTCCTGGAGTCTGTACACCCCCAATGAGCAGGGGTACCCAATGTGAGTGATGTGTTGTAGCTCGAGGGGTTGTTGTTATTTTATATTGAAGCCTGATGGGTTGTTCTTGATCTATGTTGCTTGAGGGGCGGTTCTTGACTCATGTCATGCCTGAGGGGCTGATTACGAGTGGTTGTGAGGTAGCCCGAGGGGCTGGTTCTGTTGATATAATTCCCGAGGGGTGGTTTATGGTACATGTTTTGCCCGAGGGGTTGTTTACGTTTATATCATTTTTTTCACTCACTGTTTTATCACTCGTTTGAAACTATTGAAAGTCGTTTAAAAGGGTTTTACTAAAACTGAGCATGATTTGCGAAGTAAATGATTCAGTACTGTTTTGGAAATGTGTTGTATTTGGTATAGCGTTATGATGTGGCTTACATGCTTTCTTAGTGCTCAACTTTCAATTACTTTTATTACTTACTGAGTTGGCGTACTCACATTACTCCCGGCACCTTGTGTGCAGATTCAGGTATTTCTGAACCGATAGTGGGTGTTGATTGCTAAGTGGCAGAGTCGTTGGAGTTAGCAAGGTAGCTGCCCGATGTTCCCAGCACTGCTTTTCTCCCTTTTGTCTTCGTTAGACTGTCTTTAGTACATTTTTAGACTCTTAGTTGTATTCAGACCTTAGTAGATGCTCATGACTTGTGACACCCTGATGTCAGGCTGGTGTATTTATTCTGCATTGTTCATTTAGACTTACATTATGAGATATCTGATTAATTAATGGCTTAAAAATGGTTGTTATTGATTAAACGGTTAAATTCGGGAGTTGTGTCGGCTCGCCTAGTTGCACGATAGGCGCCATCACGACCGGGTCAGTTTTAGGGTCGTGACAAGTTGGTATCAGAGCCTAGGTTACATAGGTCTCACGAGTCATGAGCAGGTTTAGTAGAGTCTCGCGGATCGATATGGAGACATCTGTACTTATCTGTAGGAGGCTGCAGAAACTTTTGGAAATTCCACATTCTTGAATTCTTATCGTGCGTCATTGATTCAGATTGAATTGTAACTCTTTGAACTCCTTCCACACGTTCGTAGGCGCAGATGAGCGCTCGGTATCAGATGTGCATCGACGGCTTGTGATTTCCCGAATTAAGGGGCGAGATGTGATTTTTGTGTGTTGATATTTGGCCAGGCTGGAGGACTTGAGGCCGGGCTTTGCTTGTAGCTTGAGCACTGAGGTGTTGATTGTGTGAGCACGTGCTTTTGGACATATATATCCGATCGTGTCCCTATTAGTGGAAGTGATGGCTGGATGGCTATGTGAGGAGCATGATGTGACTGCGTAATGTGTTTATATTATTTAGATGTGATACGAAGAGTCTACTTGAGGGTAGGAAGAACTATTTGGTGTTGGATTTCCATCGTGATTTGATGTATAGCCCCGAGTTGTGGGTGTTATGAAGGATCATTTCATGTTGCCTAGTTGGGAAGTGAAGTAGATTTCATGTTTTGATATGTGTTTAGACTCAAGAAGATTAAAGGACTGCGTAATGTTTATGCCAGTGGAAGGGTATAAAGAGATGTTAGTTTGAGGCGAATCAGGTGGGTTATCTCCTGCGGAGTGTTCTGATGTTTGTGTGATCCTTATGTTGTTGTTGGAAGATCTCCTTTACCAGTGAAGTATATGTGTTGCAATTTAAATTTAGGGTCGCTTAGGAGAGTGGGCTTGACCGTACGAGGGTGAACACGAGATTTGCAGAAGATTTGGAGTGCTAGATGGTCTGTGATGCACGAGCTTATGAAGGATTGAGTTTAATCTCACTATGGTATTATGGCAGTAATAGAGTATATTCATTATGAGTTATTATGTGTTTTGATCTATGGCTTCGAGCCAAGTGGGGGAGTCTGCTATTGATTAGTTGATTGCGCGGTTATGGGCTATGATGGTTCCAGTTTGAGGCGTATCGGCGAATCAGTTATGGCTTACAAAGGTTGAGACCGATGATGGCTTGAGTAAAGGAAATCTCAATAAAGGTTATGTTATGCTTTATTGGTGTATGGGAATTGTGGAATGACTTGAGTCATTATCGGTAAAGGATGTGCGGTGCATAGATCATGAAGTTGCTTGGTTGCATTGAGGTGAGGTTACACTCTGCGGTGTTGGAGTGCTATTTGAGCACAGGTCATCTGGTCCGTTTGATCAGTCTAATTGCGATTTGAGTAGAGTGGATGACTCTCGAGAATGGTTCTAATGGGTTAAAGATTTTACATGTAATAATTTGAGATTTTCGAGTTGTATATTTGGGTAGAAACTGAGGTTTGCATTGGAGGGCTTCAAGACTCGTGGTATTTCTACATCATTATGGGATTCTATATATCAGTATCAGGAAGGTAAAGGTAATGGCTTTAGATTCGCATGAAGTCTCTTCAGGGAAAGTATTTCGAATGTGGTGCTTTTGGGGGATATTGGAGAGAGTAGTCAGCGGCTTATGAACCGTAGGACGGTGTGGCTTTATGCTTGGGTCTCGTGTGGCGAGTCTGGGTCGAGGATTGTGGTATTATAGTGAGAAAAAGTATCAAGTTGAAGGTAAATCAGAAGGAACTTGGATAGATGGGATAGCTTGGTAGTAGGCCGGATCGACATGGTAAGGATATGATTAGTTCTTTGGGTGCTTATGAGGTAATGAGTTTCTACAAGTGTTTCACGGCAATGCTCTTGGGTTTTAGTGGCTTGCGTAGCTTGGTTGAGTTAGAAGGATTCAGTCCTGACGGTTCAGTTTTGTGCAAATGGAATGTTCTTGGCTAGTTGAGTACGTAGTTGCTTATGGCTCGGAATGGATACGAAGTTCTCATGTTTATCCTAGGATGGTATGGTATATGCGGTATATTGTGTAGGATTGAGATTTGCATGTGTAAGGTCGCGGTTCAATTTTGAAAGGTAGGTCACAAGTTCTTAGCTAGCATGGACAGTTTCAGATGACTAGCTAAATGAGATCACCGATTGGTGTGGCTTGATGAGGGTATATATTTCAAAAGGGGCAATGTGTTTGAGTTATGGATACTTGATTAGTACTGCGACACTCTCTTGTTGGATCGATTGCTGATATTCGAGTTTGCTTGGTGGCACAGAAGAATTATAGGAGTACCTCTCGTAGGATGATTGGGTATTAGAGGTGTGTTATATATTCGGATGGTGGAGTTGGGATCATATATGGTGATTCGCGTGCTGTATGGATGTGGAGACTGGGAGTTCTCATAAACAGGTTAGGTCGTGGTTTTGGACCGTGCGTATCGGTCTTGTGTGGTAACTATTGGAGGTTTGGAGACCCGAGTGGATCCTTGTTGCTTAGTATGCTAGATTTTGGTGTGATATTGGGTATGGACTAGTTTTCTCCGTGTCGTGTTATTCCGGGATGTTGCGATAGGACAGCAACGTTGGCTATGACGGGAATGCCACGGATTGAGTGGCGAGGTTTGACAGATTATGTTCCCAGTAGGTGGCTTCATTTTTTGAAGACCCAGCGGATGGCTGGGAAGGATTGGGTTTCTTATTTGGCCTTCGCGATGGATGTCAGTGCAGAGACTCCTACCATTGATTCAGTTTCGATGGTGAGGGATTTTCTGGATGTGTTTCCTGCTGCCGGGCATGTCGCCGGACAGGGTTGTTGATTTTGGTATTGATTTTGTGTCAGGTACCTTATCGTATCACACCGGCGGAGTTAAAGGAGTTGAAGGAGCAGCTTTAGGAACTCCTTGATAAGTGGTTCATTGGTAGGCCAATATGGATGTGTGCTCTACATCGAGTTGGCTTGGTTGACTCCGAGTTGTATTGTTGGGGGATGTGTTGATTCGATTTTTATTGAGCTTATTAGTGATCTGGGGAGATCTATGAGTTACATTTCCGTGTTGCGAGGCATTAGGATTTGTTGGTTATAGGCACATGTGGTGCGGTTTTATTGGGATCTCTCGGTGGAATTCGAGCGGGAAGAGTATTGAAAATTGCTTAGCGGATGGCGTATTGGTTGTGTCCTTTCGGGTTTGTGTAACGTTATGTCAATTGCTTTGCCGTGGTTGTGATGATTTGCTTTGGTTCTAAACATCAAATTGCGAGTGGTTGTCAATTTTGAGCATAGCGACTTGAGGTGTTTTATGTGGACCAGTGTTTGGATAGGGTCGCGCATTGCAGCGAAGTTATGTGGAGGTATGACCCTTCGGGTTGGATTCGTGTGTTCAATTTCTACGATGTGTGACAGGTTCTCAGCATTGTGTGTAGTGGTACTGGAGAGCTTGCAGTACAGCTCTCTCATTTGAGTCATTTTTTATGATTTGAGTACGTCCGGATTAAAACTTATTGGTGCGCGGATTGCACGAGTTGTGGCTTTAGATTGTATTGATGTGTCATGTCACCGGAGTAGTTGTGTTGGATTCTATGAGATCGTTGGGAACTAGAATGAATGCAAATGGATTCGGTTTCAGCGTGTTGGAAGGATAATATCGATGTTCGGCTCAGAAATTTGCTATGGTCCTTGCCAAAGGAGGAGTGGCTTCACGAATGGTTGATCTGAGGAATGGTTGTGACTTTCTACGCGTTTCATTAATCATTGGCAGTACACGGAAGTGTTGGAATGATGCTTTATTTGATAAGAGGTTTATTATCGATATTCGGTTGTTCTGAGCAACGGCTGTGATCAGAAATAATCGCTATGAAAGTTTGAGCTATGTGCTATATCATGTAATTCCATCTGAGGTTGTAGGTATGGCTTGTTACAGCTTGTTCGGGCTTATTCAGAGTATAGAGGTGAGATTCTGATCTTGTGGTCGATTTCGGAAGTGGGAATTTGGTTCTAAGGTTTATGGGCTAGGTTGGATTGTGAAATTTCAGTCACATTGTGTTATCGGACCTATATGAGATAGGGTGACGTTGGATCACCCCGGGTATGTGCATGATAAGGTTACACAGTGATTTGATGGTTTTCGGAACAACTCTGGGCACGTTCGAGGACGAACGTATGTTTAATTGGGGGAGGATGTAATGACCCGACCAGTCATTTTGAGCTTTTGCACTTTGTTCTCTAGTTCTCGGGCATGACTAGCCCCGTGTGATGTATTATGACTTGTGCAAATCGTCGGTTTTGGTTTTCAGGGTAATCAGAATGGTTTTGGAAGGACAGTTCTCAGTTTGAAGCTTAAAATTTGAAAGTTTTGACTTGTTAGCATATGATCTTGGATTGGAATTTTTATGATTTGGTTAGCTCCATTAGCTGATTTGGGACTTAGGAGCGTGATCGAAATGTATTTTGTAGGTCCGTGGAAGGTTTAGGCTTCAATTGGCGAAATTGAAATTTTGGCGTTTTTTAGTTGATAGGTGAGATATTGATATAGGGGTCGGAATGGAATTCCGGAAGTTGCAGTAGGTTCGTTGTATCAAATGTGATGTATGTGCAAAATTTCAACTCATTCGGACGAGGTTTGGTAGACTTTTTGATCAAAAGCGGAATTCGGAAGTTTTTGGAGTTCTTAGGCTTGGATCCGATGTTATTTGGTTGATTCGATGTTTTTTGAGGTGTTTTGAAGCTTTGTATATGTGTGAAAGGTGGTTATGACTTGTTTGTACTTTTGGTTGAGGTCCCGGGGGCCTCGGGGTGATTTCGGATGGTTGACGGGAGGTTTTGAGTTGGAGCATGCAGCTGAAGTGCTATGTTCCTGTCATAACCGCACCTGTGGCTTGGGGACCGCAGGTGCAGGCCCTAAGAAGGGGATGGAGTGTCCCAGATGTAGCCACAGGCGAAATGGGCAGAAACCGCAGATGCGGAGTTTGGGGCGCACCTGCGATAGCGTAGGTGCGGGATTTGATCGCAGGTGCGGTCTTGGGCGCTCAAGTGACTTGGGCAAATGCGCACTTGGAACTGCAGGTGTGTGTGTTTCGACCGCAGAAGCGGTAGCTGGGGGAAGGACATATAAATTATGGGCTTCGCGATTTTTAGCCTTTCTTCACCATTTTTAAATCGATTTTGGAGCTTTTTGGGAGATTTTGAAGAGGGAATTCAAGGGAACTTCATTGAGGTAAGATTTTTGAACATAAAACTCGATCCTATGGTGTTATTTCACGGATTAGGCTTGTAATTTATGGAAATTAGTGGATGAACTTGAAGAAAACTAGGGCTTGTAATTGGAGACCTAAAATTTGGGATTTGAGGGGTAATTTGTGGTTGGATTTTGGTAAATTTGGTATGCATGAACTCGTGGGCGGATAAGGATTCCATTGATGTTAATTTTGTCGGATTCCGAGACGTGGGCCCGGGGGCCCGGGTTTTGCCAATATCGGGATTTTTGGTATATATTGGATATTTTCGAGTGGGCTTTGTTCCCTTAGCATATTTTGATGGCATAAATCTGTTTTGTATAGATTTAGACCATCCGGAGGCCGATACAAGAGGCAAAGGCATTGCGGGCTAGAGTTGGACCGGATTGAGGTAAGTAATGATTGTAAATACTGTCCTGAGGGTATGAAACCCTGGATTTCACATCGTTGTGCTACCTTGAGGTGACGCACACGCTAGATGATGAGCGTGGGGTCGTGCACCATTGGGGAGTGTGACTTGGTCCATCCCGTACGACTACTAAGTCACGTATTTTACTTGAAAACTATTTGATATTGTTATATATTGGAAAGTATTATTGTGTTTGGGGCTAAATGTCGTGTCTAGGCCTTGTCCCGATTGTTTGGACCCTAGGGGCTTTTACTACTGTTTTACTTCACTGTTTTGGTTTAATGTTTACATACAGTCATGCTATGTTCTTACTGTTTTCATAACTCGGTTTTATTCACTCCTTTTGATTTCATAAATGATTTTGAGCCGAGTACTTGTTTTACTGTCAGCCCGAGGGGCTTGAGTGAGATCTGACTGAGTGAGGTCGAGGGCCTGTGTCGTAAGGATATCATGGGATCGGGTTGCGCGCCGCAACATGTGGTACTGATTTGTGATATATGAGAGGCCGAGGGCCTGATTTATTATTCTACGAGGTGGCTTGTTATTGATACAAGGCCGGGGGCCTCTTTGATTATGCCACGAGATGGCTTGTTATTTCGCTTAGGTGGTAAGGGGCCCCTCTCGGAGTTTGTACACCCCCAATGAGCGCGGGTACCATGTGTGAGTGATGTGTTGTAGCCCAGGGGGCTGTGGTTGTTTCATATTGAAGCCCGAGGGGCTGTTCTTGATCTATGTTGCCCGAGGGGTGGTTATTGATTCATGTTATGCCCGAGGGGCTGATCACGAGTGATTGTGAGGTAGCCCGAGGGGCTGGTTCTATTGATATTATGTCCGAGGGGCGGTTTATGGTACATGTTTTGCCCGAGGGGCTGCTAACGTTTCTATCATTTTGTTTACTCAATGTTTTATCACTCGTTTGAAACTATTGAAAGTTGTTTAAAAAGGTTTTACTGAACTGAGCATGATTTACGAAGTAAACGGTTTCTGTACTATTTTGGAAATGTGTTGTATTTGCTACAGCGTTATGACGTGGCTTACGTGCTTTCTTACTTCTCAGCTTTCATTTACTTTTATTACTTACTAAGTTGGCGTACTCACATTACTCCCTGCACCTTGTGTGCAGATTCAGGTATTTCGGAACCCGGTAGTGGGTGTTGATTGCTTAGTGGTCGAGTCATTGGAGTTAGCAAGGTAGCTGTCCGACGTTCGCAACACTGCTTTTCTCCCGCTTGTCTTCCTTAGACTATATTTAGTACATTTTTAGACTCTTAGTTGTATTCAGACCTTAGTAGTTGCTCGTGACTTGTGACACCCAGATGTCGGACTGGTGTATTTTTTCCGTATTTTTCATTTAGACTTATATTATGAGATATCTGATTAATTAAAGGCTTAAAAATTGTTGTTATTGATTAAAGGGTTAAAATTGGAAGTTGTGTTGGCAGGCCTAGTTTCACGATAGGCGCCATCACGACCGGTTCAGTTTTAGGGTCGTGACAGTGTGTTTGTTTGGACAAAACACTGACGGATTAGGGGTGAAGAGGTGTTGGTGATTATGGGGAAGGAGTTTGAGTGGGTTTAGGGCTATTTGCGGCGGAGCCGCCGGTTTGTGGAGGTAAGGGGTTTTGGGGGCGACTCTCCGCCACCGGTTTGTGGAGGTAAGGGGTTTTGGGGGTGGCTAGGGTTAGAGTCTTAGAGGGAGATGAAGAAGTATGGGGGGGGGGTGTCTCTATGTTTGGGGGGTATTAGGACAGTTATATGGGGTGGGGAGTTGAGTTCCGGTCCGTTAGATCATATGGAATGAAGGGATGGGATTAAACGACGCAAAACGACATTGTTTTGATTAAGTAAGGGTGCTGGACCGGGCAAAGGTGTTGGGCTGGGGCGGATGGCAGGGATTTTGGGCTCAGAAACGATTTTGGCCTAATTTCGGGACCAAATATAGCATTTTTCCAGTTTCTTTTTTTTCTCTTTGTTTTCTTTTTCTTTCTTTAATTAGTTAAATCCTAAATTAATCTAATTTGTAAAATTAAATGAATTATCTATTTATAATATTTACAAAAAATTAGTTAATGCTAAATTAATGAAGAGAAAATAACTAATCTAAAATTAAATGCTAAAAATGTAAAAATGAGGAAAATTTGTGATTTCTTATTTTAATGAAGCAAATAATTAACTAATTAATATAAAATATGGACACAAAGTCTAATATGCGATGCATGATATTTTTGACATTTTTGGTGTATTTTCTATGCTTTTAACGCATACAAAAATGCATATAATTAAACAAAGATTCCTAAAAATTCTATAAAATTGAAGTAAACTACAATAAATTATTTTTTGTGATTTTGTGGGAGTATTTTCGTCGGGCAAAAATCACGTGCTCACAGCTGCCCCTCTTTGCTCGAAAACACGAAGAATTTTTGGGCAAAGATAAAGTGAGCGAATACGAGCGATTTTTGCCCGTTTGGATACTCTATGGGAAGCATTTTTGAAAAGTTTAACCGAACCTTGCCTCCGAGGTTGCCTACATATCCTTGGCTATAAAGGAATCAGGTCAGTGTAGTTTTAGAAGTTTTGGTAGCTGGGACTACCGAGAAGCTGTGATTTCACTGTTGCTGCTGCTGTTACTGCTTGCTGAACTCCTTATTACACCGAAACCAAAATGAAAAGAAGGTAGGCAAGTCTATTAGCTATGAGTTACAAGATTCCTATCTATATGTCTTCAAACTTGATCTTAAAGCTTCTTTGAATCTCCACTTGCTCCTTCAACATGAAACAGAAATTCACCCTACTCTTCAGGTGGGCATCCTGCTGACTTGAATTTGAAGAAAACTAGAAGTTGACCCTATTCTTCAGCCGGGCATCCCGCTGCTTGCACTTGAAATAAACTTGAACTTGGAGTAGACTTGAGCTCGAAAACCTTGCTCCTCAGGCGGCTCGTGCTACTTTCTGATTTGAATTAAAAATTGTCCCTATTCTCCAGGCGAGATCCTGTTGTCTTTGACTCGAATCTTGAAAACTGAAAGTTGACCCTATTTTTCAGGCGGACTCCTGCTGTCTTTGACTTGAATCTTGAAAACTGAAAGTTGACCCTGTTCTTCAGGCGGCTCCTAATGTCTTTGAATCGAATCTTGAAAACTGAAAGTTGACCCTGTTCTTCAGGCAGGCTCCTGATGCCTCTCCGACTTGAACTTGAAAACTGAATGTCGACCCTGTTCTTCAGGCGGGCTTCTGATGCCTCTGACTTGAACTTGACAACTGAAAGTTGACCCTGTTCTTCAGCGGGATTCTCCTGATGCTTCTTGATCTTGAAATTGAAAGTTGACCCTGTTCTTCACGCGTGATTCTCCTGATGCTTCTTGAACTTGAAATTGAAAACTGAACGCTGACCCTATTCTTCAGGCGGGCTCCTGATGCCTCTCTGACTTGAAATTGTGAACTGAAAGTTGATCCTGTTCTTCAGGCGAGATTCTCCTGATGCTTCTCTAACTTGAAATTAAAAGTTGAACATGTTCTTCAGGCGGGCTCCTGATGCCTCCCTGACTTGAACTTGTAAACTGAAAGTTGATCCTGTTCTTCAGGCGGGATTCTCCTAATGCTTCTTGATCTTGAAATTGAAATTTTACCCTGTTCTTCAGGCGGGATTCTCCTGATGCTTCTTGAACTTGAAATTGAAAACCGAACGCTGACCCTGTTCTTTAGGCAGGCTCTTGATGTCTCTCTGACTTGAAATTGTGAACTGAAAGTTGACCCTGTTCTTCAGGCGGGATTCTCATGATGCTTCTCTAACTTGAAATTGAAAGTTGAACATGTTCTTCAGGCGGGCTCCTGATGCCTCCCTGACTTGAACTTGTAAACTGAAAGTTGACCCTGTTCTNTGTGATTTTGTGGGAGATTTTCGTCGGGCAAAAATCACGTGCTCACAGCTGCCCCTCTTTGCTCGAAAACACGAAGAATTTTTGGGCAAAGATAAAGTGAGCGAATACGAGCGATTTTTGCCCGTTTGGATACTCCGTGGGAAGCATTTTTGAATGATCTGACTGAACCTTGCTTCCGAGGTTGCCTACATACCCTTGGCTATAAAGGAATTAGGTCAGTGTAGTTCTGGAAGTTTTGGTAGCTAGGACTACCGAGAAGCTGTGATTTCACTGTTGTTGTCGCTGCTATTGCTTGCTGAACTCCTTATTACACCGAAACAAAATGAAAAGAAGCTAGGCTAAACTATGATCTATGAGTTACAAGAATCCTATCTATATATCTTCAAACTTGATCTTGGAACTTCTGCGGTTCTGCTGCATCTTGAACTGTTGACTCGCACTCTTGAGGTGAGCTGCTGTTATTTCTTACTTGAATTAAATCATTCTTCAAGCGGGTCCCTGCTGCCTTATACGATACTTGAAGTGACTTCCCTTATTTTCCAGGTACGTGCATGATACTTGAATGTGAAATGAATTCCCTTGTTTTCTAGGTGGGTGCCTGATACTTAAACTTGAATGTATTCCCTTGTTTTCCAGGTGGGCGCCTGATGCCAAACTTGAAATGTATTCCCTTATTTTCTAGGTGGGTGCCTGATGCCAAAACTTGAAATGTATTAACTTGTTTTCCAGGTGGGCGCCTGATGCCAAAACTTGAAGTGGATTCCCTTATTTTCCAGGTAGGCGCCTGATGCCAAAACATGAAGTGTATTCCCTTGTTCTCTAGGTGGGCGCCTGATGCTAAAACTTGAAATGTATTCCCTTGATTTCCATGTGGGCGCCTGAAGCCAAAACTTGAAGTGTATTCCCTTGTTTTCCAGGTGGGCGCCTGATGCCAAAACTTGAAGTGTATTGCCTTGTTTTCCAAGTGAGCGCCTGATGCCAAAACTTGAAGTGTATTCCCTTGTTCTCCTGGTGGGCGCCTGATGCCAAAACTTGAAATGTATTCCCTTGTTCTCTAGGTGGGTGCCTGATGCCAAAACTTGAAATGTATTCCCTTGTTTTCCATGTGGGAGCCTGATGCCACAACTTGAAATTTATTCCCTTGTTTTCCAGGTGGGCGCCTGATGCTAAACTTGAAATGTATTCCCTTGTGTTTCCAGGTGGGCGACTGATGCCAAAACTTGAAATGAATTCCCTTATTTTCCAGGTCGGCGCCTGATGCCAAAACTTGAAATGAATTCCCTTGTTTTCCAGGTGGGCGCCTGAAGCCAAAACTTGAAGTGTATTCCCTTGTTTTTCAGGTGGGCGCCTGATGCCAAAACTTGAAGTGTATTCCCCTGTTTTCCAAGTGGGCGCCTGATGCCAAAACTTGAAGTGTATTCCCTTGTTTTCCAGGTGGGCGCCTGATGCCAAAACTTGAAGTGTATTGCCTTGTTTTCTAGGTGGGTGCCTGATGCCAAAACTTGAAGTGTATTCCCTTGTTCTCTAGGTGGGTGCCTGATGCCAAAATTTGAAGTGAATTCCGTTGTTTTCTAGGTGGGCGCGTGCCATTACAACAAAACAGACAAAACAAAAGAAACTTTTCTGCCCCAGTGTGGTACTGGGAACATCTATGAGTGTTAATCGAATCATGTTATCCAAAAGAGCTCTAAGAATTTTAAAGCTAAATCCCATTATCCAAGAGGGCCCTGAAAATTAAAATTAAATCTCATCTTATGAGTGAAAACTTGAAAGCTAAATTCTATTTCCTAAAGGTAAAACTTACGCTAAATCTCATTATTTATGAGGGTCCTAAAACATAAAACTAAATCCCATTATCCAGGAGGATCCTGACAACTTAAAACTACATCCTATTATGCAGGAGGGTCTTGACAACTTAAAATTGCATCCTATTATCTAGGAGGGTCCTGATAACTTGAACTTAAATTCCATTATCAAGGAGGGCCCTGAAAACATGAAATTAAATCCCGTTATCCAGGAGGGTCTTGATAACTTACGGTTAAACCTATCTGGCGCACGTTTTCCTCGTGGAGGGTTCCTCCAGAACACAAAGTTTCCTGCCCTCGTTTCAATCAATGAAAATCTTATCAGTTGGAAAATGTGGTGGTTAGTTTGCGGCATTCTTGCTGAAGGTGGCTTTTCCACTGCCATGCTTTGATCTGATTAGCTGCCTTGGGCTGGCAAAGAATTGTTTGACCTTCTGATCAAACCTCAAACACAGAACCCTAAATGACCCGAGTGCCCCACACTTCTCTTGCTGCTTTACATTTCTGTCCTTCCAATTTGAACCTCTGTATTTCTTCAAAGTTCACGAAACCACTTGACCACTTGAACTCCCGCTAACACCTTATTTTTTCATTTTGCATCATGCTATTTCTGGTACGCTTTGGTCGCACTTTTCTTTGGGCAATTGAATGTTGGTAATAAGCTTTGAAATCCATCCTTGCTTGCTTAACAAGACTAACATTGGAAAAGACATAGAGAAGTAGACCCAAAAGAATACGAAATGAAGCGACTTCTAGAATTAGGAATAAAGAAGAAAATTTGAAACAAGATGACTGTTTGAGGAAGAAAGGGAAAGAGACTTATCTGATCGAGGCATCTGGCACCAATGATCATGACATGCATTTCAGATTAATCAGCGCAGACCGTTCACCTTATCATATTTCTTTTCGTGCCCCGTCTTCACACTCCGAAATCGGGACTTTTCCATAGTCCAATCTCTCTGCAAAGTCACGAGCCTCATTCGGCTTGTAGTTCCCTAACGGGTTTTCACCAACAAACCTCTCTCATTTGTTCATCTCCCGATGTAATGACCCGGTAGGTCATTTTGAGAATTTAAGCTCCGTTCAACGGCGTTAGGTCTGGAGCAGCTTCCCATTATGTGTATCGACTTGTGTGCATGGTTGAATTTAGTTAACAGATGATTCAGAGTCAAATTGGAAGAAGGATTCTAGTTGTGGAAGCTTGAGCGATGAGGATTTAACCAGAATTGGACTTTTGAGTAAACGGCTCCAGAACGGATTTTGGGTGATCTCAACAGCTTTGTATGGTGATTTTGGACTTAGGCACATGTCAGGATTTAGATTTGGAGGTCCGTAGGGTAAATTGAGGCGTTTCGGCAAAAATTAGAAAAAAGTTAAAGTTTGAAATGGAGAAGATTGACCCATAGTTGACTTTTGTGATATCGGGGTTGGAATGCGATTTCGAAAGTTAGAGCAGCTCCGTTATGTCATGTTGGACTTGTCTGCAAAATTTGGCATCATTCCGAGTTGATTTGATCGGTTTCAGCTCGAGTTTTCAAAATTGGAAGAATTGGAAATTCATAGTTTGATTCTTGGCGCGATATGTATTTCCGACGTTGTTTGATATGATATGGGACCTTGAGCGAGTCCATTTTAGGTTATAGAGCTTGTTTGTGTGATTAGGCGGGGTCTCGGGGCCTCGGTTGTGTTTCGGACGATGTTCGGATGTTTTGCATAGTTCTAAGGAGGTTTGTTCTGGTGTTTTCGCACCTACGACCTTGGAGCGCAGGTCCGGCTCCGCTTCTGCATGAGCTCGGCCACTTCTGCAGTCATGCCGGCCTAGGTAAATTCTCGCTTATGCGGCTCCACTTTTTTGCTCCTGCGATGCCGCTGGTGCGGTTAATTTCCGCAGATGCGGTCCCAGGCCAAGTAGCCAAAGTTCGCAGATACGGACTCCTTCTCGCAAATGCGGCCCCGCAGATGCAGTTTCTTGACCGCAGATGCGGAAGTCCTGGGAGAATTCTTTTATATCGAGGGTTAGACATTTTCTTCATATTTTGAGTTTTAAACTTCGGATTTGGGAGCTTCTTTTGGTGTTTTTCAAGCAAATTGATTGGGTAAGTGTTCTTCACCTAGAATCTAACATATTCCATGATTTTATCTTCATTTTTATCATTTAAATTGTGTTTTGGGTTGGGGAAGGAGTTGGTTTTTGAAGAAACTTTCTAAAACAAAAAATTGTTATTTGAGGGACCAAATGGAATCGGAATTCGATAAATTTTGTATGGTTGAAATCGTATCGGAATGGGCATTCGGTTTTTGTAAAATTTGATGGATTCTGAGGTGCGGGCTCTGGGGTCGACTTTTGGACCGATTTTTGGATTTTAATAAAGATTGAGACTTTATGATCCGAAATAGTTTCTTATGTGTTTTATTTGTGCTTTGAAGTTAATTTGGTTAGATTTGAGCCGCCCGGAGATCTTTCACCCGAGAAGTGCATTTTAGAGTATCGATGTGTCGTCTTTGAGATAAGTATCTTGCCAAACCTTGTGTGGGGGACTTCCCCTTAGGATTTGAGTCTTCTATGTTGATTGTAGTTCGTGTACGCGAGGTGACGAGTGCGTGCTCGGACTTATTTGCGGAAAAATTGGCCTTTTAGGGTTCTTAGGTCTTTATATTCACTGTGTAGGAATGTGTTCTTGACATGACTAAGTTTCCTATTTATTTGTTTCACTTCTACATACTTAATTGGAATTAATTGCTTCATGATTCATTCTTATTGCCTAATTGACTCCTAATTGATTTAACTGAAGAATTTTGTCTCTCCTATTGTCATGCTATCTTTTCACAGTTTCTTATCTTATTTGAGAATTATTATTACCCCTACTGAAATTGTTTAGTCTTAAGTGAAGCTAAGATCATCTTCCCCTAATTGAATTGTCAAATATCCTCGAAATTGTCCAATCTTAAAAGAAGTTACATAACCTATATCCTTGTTGACTTGCCCTTATTTGGGGCTATTTGACTCGTGTTGATTTCCTTGTTATTGACTTGTATATTGTGGGATCGTCGCTATAGATATTAGTTTTCCCGTTGTTGAACTGTTCCCTTTATGCCAGCATTCTTTTCTATGGTTATTCCTTGTGAGCTGGTTCTGCCGTTTACTTGCGATTTACAGCCCTTAAGTTGATTTACTTGTCTTACCTTGTATTATTGCCATTGTTGTTGTTTCATGTATTGTGGTGATGTACGAGCTTTCTGTTGTGTTGTGACTGTTGTTTCTGTTGGTTGCGCTGCATGTTTACTTTGGGACTACGGATCGGTGTTCCGGGAGATCCCCCTGCATATTTACTTTTGGGACTACGGGACTGCACCCGGGAGATCCCCATGCATATTTACTCTTGGGACTACGGGACTGCACCCGGGAGATTCCCCTATACACATATATTGATTTGGACTGTAGTGCAGGATACCGAGAGATCCCCAGCACACATATTGAGGATAGTAAGAGATCCTCGGGATACCGAGAGATCCCCAGCATATATTGAGGATACTAAGAGATCCTCAGGATACCGAGAGATCCCCAGCACATATTGAGGATACTAAGAGATCGTCGCATACCGAGAGATCCCCAGCATATATTGAGGATACTAAGAGATCCTCGGGATAACGAGAGATCCCCAACACATATATTGGGGATACTAAGAGATCCCCGGGATACTGAGAGATCCCCGAGTATTTACGTTTTCGACTACGGGGCGATATCCTGGGAGATCCCCTGTTAAAAATCATTGTATCTGAGCTGATGTTTCATTGATCCTATCCCCGTGTAAACATTATAGGTGTTGTCCGTTATATCCCTTGTACTTACTGGTTAGTATGAACTATGTTAGGACACTTGCACAAGCATACACATAGTTAATCACCCTTATCGGATAGGAGGCTCCTTGAGATTTCTGAGTATAGACGCACACCCTTGTTCCTTGCCTTCCATGTGAGAATGACTCTATTGGGCACGTGAGTTGTCAGTATGATTAGGATGTGTGATGAGGGCACAGGATGCCAAGTGTTAGGGTTTAGGTATTGAGACCCGCATTGTATGATTATGAGGTGAGATGTCACAGAGTGACTGATATGCGAAGGTTATCTATTTGAAAAGATTATATTCGAAAAACATTTATTTTGAAGGAACTCTTTTTGAAAAGAACATTTATTTGAATGAAGTATATTTTGAAAACATTTTTATCGCTCAAAGGTTTAACTATTTAATTGACGCTTGTTGGTTAAGACTAAAGGTGAAAACTATCGGAGTTGTTGAGTTATGACTTGTCTTTACTGTATTTTGTGATTTCGGATTTTGGTTGTATTCTCGCTTACCTTTCCATGTTTCCCTTATGGTGTTCCGCTAAGTAATTGCTATTTTCTTTACTTATTGTAGTTACTGTATTGTTAGCAATATCGCTTAGTTTTTATATAGATATCATGTTCGGTTGTTTCTATACTTATACTTGTTCTGCTTATTAGACCAGTGGGTGTCTTGACTGTTCATCGTCACTACTCCACCTAGGATAGTCTTGATACTTACTGGGCACCGCCGTGGTGTGCTCATACTACACTTTTGCATATTTTTTTTGTGCAGATCCAGGTATTGTTCGCTAGTAGCTGTGCGGATTCTTGCGGAGGAGACTCAAGGTAGTCATGCTGCTGCGTTCGCAGGCTCGGAGTCACCTTCCTATTTTATATTCACACTGTTGTACTTTTCCATACGGTTGTGTTTAAAAGTTGTAGCAAAACTCTATAGAGCTTATGAATTATACTACCGGGTTTTGGGAATTTTAAATTTTGTAGAGATTTCAGCTTTGAGACTGTTAAATTTCATTTATTATGGTGGTATTTCAGTATGAGTTAGGCTACCTAGTCCCTAAGACTAGGTGCCATCACGATACCCAAACGGAGGGAAAGTTGGGTTGTGACACTCGACTCACTGTTGCCTTACGGTGCCCGCGAGGGTTTTCACCAATAAGACTCTCTCATTTTAGTTTTCTCTCAGCTTTTCATCGTCTTACGGTGCCCATGGGGGTTTTCACCAATAAGACTCTCTTATTTATACATTTTTCCCTTGTATAGAACGGAGTGTTACCCATGATGTGAATCATACCTCTATCTCGCTTGACTTGGCATTACTCAAAGATTGATCGGAAGGTCTTTCTTTGGATCGTAATGTAGGCTATTGGATAGGGTTAGAAAGAAAGGATATCATAAAGGCTCAAAACGGCTTAAAAAGGTTCAAAGTTACAACTTTTTCGAATTAGATCTTTTACAAAACCACAACTTCTGCCCTAGTTTCTTTGCCTGGGGAATTTTGAATTTTTATTTTGATGGGACCGAACTGTGAGGCTTCCTACGTATCCTTGAAAAGGAATCAGGTCGAACGTAGTTCATGACATAGGAATTGCTTTGTTTTTGTTACTTTTCTCTTTTTCTTTTCTTTTCTTTTCTTTTCTTTTCTTTCTTCTTTTTTTTCTTTCTCTTTTTCTCTTCTCTTTTTCTTTTTTCTCTTCTTTATTTATATTTTCTGTATCTATATTTCTGAACTCTGCTTCTGATTCCAAAAGAGGGGTATGAAAGAAAATTATAAGTCTCAAAAGGGGTAACAAAGGATAAAGTGTTTAGATAGCGGAATAAATTGCCTTCGTCATTCCAATCTTCAAAACATGCCAAGTACAAACAACACAATTAGACAAACCAAAGAAATCATTCATAATATCTTTTGACTGTATCAGAATTAATAGCCATATCTACACATTTGCCTTCTGTATCTGTTAAATACAAAGCACCATTGGACAACACTCTTGTTACAATGAACGACCCCTGCCAATTTCGGGCAAACTTTCCTTTAGCTTTAGCCTGATGTGGAAAGATGCGTTTCATACTTGCTGACCCACTTCAAATTTCCGGGGACACACCTTCTTGTTGTATGCTCTTGCCATCCTCTTCTGATACAATTGACTTTGACACACTGCCGCCAGTCTTTTCTCATCAATCAGACTTAATTGCTCCAATCGGGTTTTGACCCACTCGTCATCATCAATTTCTGCTTCAACAATAATTCGAAGGGATGGAATTTCAACTTCTGCGGGTATAACTGCTTCAGTACCGTATACCAACAAATAAGGAGTTGCACCTGCTGAAGTGCGAACAGTAGTGCGGTAACCCAGAAAAGCAAAAGGCAACTTTTCATGCCATTGCCTAGAACTTTGCACCATCTTCCGAAGTATCTTCTTTACGTTCTTGTTAGCCGCTCAACAGCTCCATTTGCCTTGGGGCGATACGGAGTGGAATTTTGATGCGTAATCTTGAACTGTTGGCATACTTCTTTCATCAAATGGCTGTTAAGATTAGCACCATTGTCCGTTATGATTACCTTGGGGATTCTGAACCGGCAAATGAGGTTTGAGTGAACAAAATCGACCACTTCCTTCTTGGTCACAAATTCAAAAGTCATAGCTTCAACCCACTTGGTGAAATAATCGATGGCCACCAGAACGAACCTGTGCCCATTTGATGCCGATGGCTCAATTGGTCCAATGACATCCATGCCCCAAGCAACAAAGGGCCAAGGTGCGGACATTGTATGCAACTCGGATGGCGGAGAATGAATCAAATGACCGTGTACCTGGCATTGATGACAATTGCGCACAAAGCTTATGCAATCGCGTTCCATGGTGAGCCAATAATACCCTGCTCGAAGAATTTTCTTTGCCAAAACATACCTACTCATATGCGGCCCGCAAACTCCGGAATGTACTTCGGTCATGATAACCGTGGTTTGTTTAGCATCTATGCACTCAACAGTCCAAGATCTGGAGTTCTTTTGTATAAAACTCCCCCGCTCAAGAAAAGTCTTGTAGCAAAACGTCGAATTGTTCTCTTTTGATCACTTGTGGCCTGTACCGGATACACCCCCATCTTCATATATTCACTGATATCATGGAACCATGGTTCACCATCAAGTTCTTCCTCAACCACATTACAGTAGGCATGTTGATCACGAACTTGAATATGCAGAGGGTCTACATAAGCCTTGTCTGGATGGTGTAACATTGACGCCAAAGTAGCCAAGGCATCGACAACCTCATTATGGATCCTAGGAATATGCCTGAACTCTACGGATCTGAACTGTTGACAAAGATCATGCAAACATTTTCAATACGGTTTCAGCTTCAAATCTCGAGTCTCCCATTCTCCCTGAATCTGGTGCACCAACATATCCGAATCTCCCAAGACCAAGACTTCCTGGACTCCCATATCTACAGCTAACCTCAAACCCAGAATGCATGCCTCGTACTCAGCCATGTTGTTAGTACAATAGAAACGAAGTTGGGCCGTAACAGGGTAGTGATGCCCTGTGTCAGAAATGAGCACAACTCCTACTCCGACACATTTCACGTTAGCGGCTCCATCAAAGAAAAGTTTCCAACCTAGCTTTTCATCCTGCTCCACCTTGTGAATATGCATCACCTCTCCATCAGGAAAATAAGTCCTCAATGGCTCATACTCTTCATCCACCGGGTTCTCGGCCAATGCTTGGGCTTTCATCGCGGTTCGAGTCACATAGATGATGTCAAACTCTATGAGCAAAATCTGCCACATTACAAGTCTTCTTGTGGGCATAGGCTTCTGAAAGATATACTTTAATGGATCCAGACGATAAATGAGGTAAGTAGCGTAGGACAATAGATAATGCTTCAACTTTTGTGCCACCCAAGTCCCTGCGCAACATGTCCTTTCAAGGGGAGTATACTTAACCTCATAGGATGTAAACATCATGCTGAGATAATAGATGGCTTACTCCTTCCTACCAGTGATGTCATGTTGACCCAACACACAATCGAATGAATTATCCAGGACTGTCAAATAGATAATTAAAGGTCTTCCGTGTTCCGGCAGGACCAACACAGGTGGGTTTGACAAGTACCCCTTGATCTTATCAAATGCCTCATGGCACTCATCAGTCCATTTGCCTGCAGCATCCTTTTCCAGCAACTTAAAGATGGGCTCACAGGTTGTCGTGAGTTGAGCAATAAACCTGCTGATGTAGTTTAAACGCCCGAGCAAGCTCATCACCTCAGTCTTATTCCTTGGCGATGGTAATTCTTGGAAAGCTTTGATCTTTGATGGATCCAACTCAATGCCTCGCCGACTGACTATGAACCCCAACAGTTTTCCAGACAGAACACGAAATGCACACTTTGCAGGGTTGAGCTTAAGATTGTACCTGCGGAGCCTCTGCAAAAACTTCCTCAAGTCTCTGACATGGTCGGACTGCTACTTTGACTTTATGATCACATCAGCTACGTAAACATCAATCTCCTTGTGTATCATGTCATGAAACACAGTAGTCATTTCCCTCATGTAAGTCGCCCCAGCATTTTTCAAACCAAATGGCATTACCTGGTAGCAATACGTTCCCCATGGAGTGATGAACACTGTCTTTTGTGCATCTTCCTCATCCATCAAGATCTGGTGATATCTCGCATAACAATCCATAAAAGACCCGATGTCATGCTTGGCACAATTATCAATAAAAATGTGTATATTAGGCAATGGGAAATTATCCTTTGGACTTGCCCTGTTGAGATCGCAGTAATCAACGCACACCCTGGTCTTACCATCCTTCTTTGGTACTGGCACAACATTAGTTAACCAAGTTGGTATCTCGTGACTCGAATGACCTTTGCATCCAACTGTTTTGTGATTTCTTCCTTGATCTTCACACTCATGTCGGTCTTAAACTTCTTTAACTTTTGCTTGACGGGAGGGAATGCCAGATTAGTTGGCAATTTGTGAACTACCAAGTCAGCACTCAAACCCGGCATGTCGTCATATGACCATGACAAAATGTCTTTATATTCAAATAGTGCTTTGATTATTTATTCCTTGATTTTTGGTTCCAAGTGTACACTTATCTTGCTTTCCCTGATATTATCCGGATCCCCTAAATTGATTGCTTCAGTTTCGTTCAAATTAGGCTTGGGTTTCTCTTCAAAATGATTTAGTTCTTTACTAATTTCCTCAAATGTTGCTTCTTCATCATATTCTGTTTCAGCATCACACTCTATTTCTTGGATTATTATTTCAGAATTAGATTGGCTTTTAAGACTTGGGCGAAGATTCCTCATGCTTGTCATGTCATTGAAACCAGCATAAAAAGGACTGTACAAAGAAAGACAAAATGACACTATCAGGAGTAATGGAAAAAGGGAAATTGCATTTCATTGAAAATAAAAGATAGAAGGGTTTGTACATCAAAACAAGCAAAAAATAAACATCTGGATTACAACCAGATAACAGAAAGGAAAACAAAGCAAACTACCAAAACTCCTTCCGAGTAGGGAGAGGAGTAGCATTCCAATTGTTAAGCTTCACTTTTGGCCCAATGAACTGCACATCTGCTTTGCTGGAGCCTTCCCCAATTTCTACCATGTTCACCTCATCAAATAGACTCTGGAACCTTTCAATCAACTCTTCATCAAAGTCAACCACAAGCTTTGGAACTGCTGACACCGGACGCTTCACGACCCCTGACTTGACGAAAGACCTGGAGAGGCGTGGGATAGGCTTAGGGAGTGACCATGCCTTCTTTTTCAACTTTTTAGCCTTCTTCACATCATCCCCTGTGGGCTTGAACCCTAGACCAAATGTACCCAGATTTTCTCATAGAGACACTGGCTGCACGGTGCCTTGCAAAGATGCACCCAGACCCTTTCCCGACACAAAACCATTCTTTAACATTTCATTTGCTACCATGACGGTCGCAGAAGCTAGTTTTGGACCTGGAATGTATTCCCCTTCCTGAACTTTCTCAACTGTCATTGTCTCGGAAACCTGATAGACCCAAGGACCCTTTTCATCTTCTGCTTCAATAAATGGGACGGTAGTATCATTGAAAGCACATAGATTCTCATCACCATGCACGATGATCTCCTATCGGTCCTATTCAAACTTCACCATCTGGTGCAAAGAGGACGGGACTGCTTTAGCAACATCTATCCAAGGTCGATCCAATAGCAGATTGTAAGAAATCGTCACATCCAACACCTGGAATTCCATGGTAAATTCAACTGGCCTTATGGTCAGTTCGAGCATGATATCGGCAATAGAATCCTTTCCCCCTCCGTCAAAACCCCGCACACAGATACTATACTTGTGGATCTTTTCCAGATCAATTTTGAACTTGTGCAGAGTAGAGAGAGGGTGGATGTTTGCGCTGAACCATTATCGACCAACACCCTTGTAACCATAGAATCTTCGCATTTCACTATAAGATAAAGAGCTTTGTTGTGTTCGGTACCTTCCAAAGGCAACTCGTCATCCAATAAGGTGATCATGTTCGTCTCAAATATCTTATTGGAAATTTTCTCCAAATGGTTCACTGTGATTTTGTCGGGGACATGAGCTTCGTTCAGAATCTTCATCAGGGCCCGGCGGTGCTCATCTGAATGGATCAAAAATGATAGCAGGGAAATCTGAGCAGGAGTTTTTGTCAACTGTTCCACGATGGAGAAATCTTGCACCTTCATTTTTCTCGAAAACTCCTTCGCCTCTTCTTCAGTGACCGGTTTCTTCACTAGAACTGGATTGTCTCTGAGTGTTTTAGCTTTCGTTAACTCTTCCGGGGCAAAGCATCTCCCGAACGAGTTAATCGCTGGGCTTCGTTAACTTCCTCTTTCACTTCCTTCCCCTTATAGGTCAATTTCACTCGCTCATAGTTCCATGGGACAACCTTGGTGTTAGCTACCAGCAGCTGGGTCATATGTTTGATAATGACAGGGGTCGCGCGGGCCCCTTCCACGATGATGACAGGCTTGCTTGCTACCCCTGTCACGATCACCTTTGGCTTTTCTTTCTTTGCTTCAACATCACTTGGGGACCTCTTTTCAACTATCACAGATGGCTTATCATTTGGCCAACTCAACTTGTCTGCCGATCCTTCAGCTATCGAAGAGGTTGCTTTTGTGACAACCGGGTCCTTGACTGACTTACCCTCACTAGACCGGATTATCATGACGAATTGTGAAGTCTTCTTGGGCTCCCCATCCTTGTGCTCTATCTCAATCATGTGCGTTTCAGCATGGGCTGGCAATGGGTTCTGATTGATGTTGGGTGCTTCCGGAGTTTGGACCACAATCTGATTTGTGTCGATGAGCTCTTGGATGGCGCTTTTCAAATGCCAACACTTTTCCGTGTCGTGCCCCGGAGCACCAGAACAATATGCACACCTGAGGGAGTAATCCATATTCTTTGGAGGAGGGTTTGGTAATTTTGACTCGATTGGTCTCAGCACATCTAACTGCCTCAACCTCTAGAATAGATTGGCATTAGATTCCCCTAGTGGGATGAAGGTCTGCTTCCGCTGTTGCCTTTCTTTTCCACACTCAGGCCTGGGTCGGAAGCCTGGACTGATAGGGTTTCGGTATGCTTGTGGAGCTGGGGCATAACATTGTGGGTAAGAAGGAGGTTGAGCGTATGACTGGGCGTGGTGGACGTGGTATTGAGGTGGCTAGACAGAATACTGAGGGTCTAGCAATGGAAAGTAATGTCGAGGTAGATTAGATGGGGTTTGGTTGTAGTTTTGAGGATGGGGTCGAGGCTGCGTGTAATGGTATTGTGTACCCCTCGGACCATGCCACGATCCCAAGACGACCATTGCAACATCTTTTTTCTTCTTCTTTCCTATTACTCCTCCAGTACCATTCTGAATTGCTTGGGTAGTTGCTTTGATAGCTGAGTAGCTCATGATCTTGCTCGATTTGAGCCCTTCTTCTACCATACTCCCATCTTCACTACTTCATTGAAAGACTTACCTATGGCCGAGATCAGATGACCAAAGTAAGTAGGCTCCAAAGCCTGAAGAAAGTACTCTACCATTTCACTTTCCTCCATCGGAGGGTTAACTCATGCTTCCTGTTCCCTCCAACGGAAATTGTATTCCCTGAAACTCTCACTAGGCTTATTCACTATCTTAGTCAAAGACAAACGATCTGGAACAATTTCTATGTTGTATTGGAAATGCCGAGCGAATGCTTTGGCCAAATCATCCCGGGTATACCATCTGCTGTGATCCTAACGAGTGTACCACTCCAATGTTGCGCCACTCAGACTCTGGCTAAATTATGCCATTAACAGTTCATCTTTCCCACCGGCTCCTCTCATTTTGCTGCAAAATCCCCATAAGTGGGCCACGGGATCTCCGTGCTAGTCATATAACTCAAATTTTGGCATTTTGAACCCAAAAGGTAGTTGGACGTCACGAAACAAACACAGATCTTTGTAGGCTACACTCACATGGCCTCCCAGCCCCTGCTAATATCTGAGCAACTGTTCCAAGCTTCTCACCTTCCTAAACATCTCCTTATGTTTCGGGTATTTGGGTGGTTTCTCAGTCTCGACAGGAAGGTCAAAATGAGGAGCGTAGGAGTAGTGATCCGGGACATTGAAGGTGGGATCCGGGGCGTAGTACTGGTTATCTTGGTCTTGGAGTGCAGGCTCACAAGAAGATCGGTGGAGGTGCTACGAAGACAGGGGTAGCCGGTGGAGGAGGGTATGCGGTGGATTTGGCTAGTGGATCTTGGACAGTTTGGGAAGAACCCGGATAGTGGTGATAAGGGTTGAAGCTTGGGGCATGTTGTGGGGATAGATCAATAACGGGGGTTCTTGAGATTGAGCTACTGGTGGGACGAAATCAGGGTTGGCTGGGTATGATGGTGGAGGATGCCCTTTCATCTATGCCCGGTACATCTCAGCCATCTGGTGTTTTAGCTTATGTAACTCTTCTTTCAAACCGGGCTCAGACTCCTCTACCTCCCTTGGCAGGTCAATAACACTCGAGTCCAATTTTTTACCAGCCATGTTCGCCTTGTGCTTAGATTTTGTATTATATGGGTGACTTGCCAGAATGCCAAACAAACTAACCACCTTCCTGTGCTCAATGACAACAACAAACTTGTTAGTGTTCAAGATTGTAATAGATAGGCAACCGCACGTTTGGGATGCAATGCACCTGAACAATTAAAAGTTTTTACTATGTATTTGAACGGTTGCATGTTTCATCCGGTTTTTAACTAACTCTTTTCACTTTGCACTTTCTCTTCTCTCTTTTCCTTTCTTTTCACTCCTTCTCTTTCTTAGTCACTATTGACCTTTCCCACTTGGTTCTTGTAGCACCCTTTTTATTTTTGCACTCGCTTTTTTTCTCTCATTTTGCCATTTCTTTTCACTCAATTTTCCTTCTCTTTTTATTTTCTCTCTTTTTTTTTCTTTTTCATTTCATGGTTATGATCGAATCCTATAAGGATTTCCTACGTATCATGACGCCGCATGAATCAGATCATTACGTAGTTCAGGAGATAAATGTGAAATAAAAGACAAACATATTTTTGGGCTTTCAAATTTTCATTAAATAAAACATTCTGATTTTTCCTCTATTACAACGACTCCATCCTACATACTTAAACATAAAAAACTAACAGTCTCTAAAAGAAACTGCAATATAGACTCGAAAGTGGACTAACATGAGCTAAAAGAAACTGCAATGCAGACTCGAAAAATAAAGTCAAGAATACATAAGTGCCTCCAATACTGCTCCAGGGGCCCACGGGACATCAGTCGGTCCCGCCACGGGCCTACGTGCCATATCTTCTTGGAGGCGATATAGTTCGTCCATTATCTGACGGACAAAAATCATAACTGCAGCGAAGAACATGAACCTGCTCATGTCCTCATATTCGTTGCACTTCATCACAATATAGTCAGCAATCCTTCTATTCCTCTCCCCGATGACGCCATTCTCTTGTAGTAGACGTCCAATTTGTTGAGATCTGGCCTCCAAAACTTTTGTGGCCGTATGATTTTGCTCTTGCAATTGCTGCAGGTCCTCTTCTAGTTGGGACATCAAGGCATAGTAGTGTTCTCTTTCTGCTTTGAAGTTCTTTGCTTGCCTGGTCATTTTGCTCTCAAGGGTATTGATCTTTTTCTCCAACCCCATGATTCCTTTTTCGTATTTTTCGTTCAACCGCCGAACGAAACTTGCCTGCTCTTCCGCATTCCTGGCCAACTTTGCTAGTTCACCCTCCGTCTTTTCCAAGTCAGCCCCCAAGTCATACACTTTTCGCCTACGACCGTTTATAAGTTTTTCATCTGTTCCGCTCTTGGCAGGATTCTCAGCTGCTATTTTCATCTTCTGCATTGGGCTCGGAGGGCTTCATTTTCTTGCGCCAATCTTTTTCCCTCATCCGCAACGGCTTTCAAACCACTCTCAAATTTAAGATCTCTCATTTGCTTTTCCAACTTGCTTATGGTTGCCCTATACTCATTTTCTTTGGTCAACCAGGCTCATTGTTCTTGCGACGCTTCTACAAATTTCTGGATGTAAGGCCGTTTGGTTGGCCTTTCAGGTTCGACCATTGCAGTGACCTTCTTTTTATACCAAGCAAGATAACCAGGAGAAACCTTGCCTCTAGACAAGTCACGTACTCGGGTGTTTGCTGTCAGATATTGGCACTCGTTCCAAATATGACGAACTACTTCTTCATGAAATTGGCCATCAGAGCGGACGTCAACTACATGAACACTAAGATCTTCATCCTGGAGAACTACCTGGCATCTTCCCAACTGTATCAACACTCGGTATGGGGCATAAGGCTGGATGCCTCGAAGGCCCATTAGGAGGAAGTAAGGACCGGTGGCAGGCATGTTCACAATTTCTTCAACAGGAAGCCAACCCAATGTCCACTCTATCTGCCCTGCGGTTATGGAACGAAAGCGGGATATCCAATCTCCGACCCCTTTTGGCATTTTGAACCCTTAGACCCTTGTGCCGAACTCTTCAATGCAGCTTTTCCCTATAGATCCGTAATTCATATATCAAGGACGATGACACAGATGCTCAATCATCCACATTTGTAGTAACAAATTGAACCCTTCGAAAAAATCTGCTTCGGCTTTGTAGGCCGTGAGAGCTCGGAATATCTCAGATACTATCATAGGGGCGAGGGTGCTCTTGGCATTGGTAATCAAAACATTGACGACTCCAGCTACCCGTAGATCAATATTCCCATCCTTCCAGGGAAACACTAGAAGACCTAAGAATTCCACCATGAAAGCGAAGCACCTATGCTCTTCCCACTTTGATCGGTTCCTTTGCTACAGATTCCACTTTCCGGGTTGTGAAATCCTCTTACATGCCCGTACCGCTGGTATATGAAGTGTAGAGTGGAAAACCCAACCGCCAAATCTGCATACTGGACCTGCCTGCTTATTTTTAGCAAATCTAGAAACTTGTGAGGGGTGACGGCCCTTGGGGCGACCAGGTATTTATGTCTTAGACCCTCGGTACTCCAAGCATAACCCGCTATCTCTTCCAAAGTAGGTGTGAGTTCAAAGTCCGAGAAATGCAGAACGTTGTGAGCTGGGTCCCAAAATGTCACTAGTGCTTTTATTATGTCTCCTCTAGGTCTGATCTTTAGTAACCTAGTGAGCGCCCCCAAATAATGGTTGACCAGGTCTCGTACTTGCTTACCCAAATCTTCCCACCACATGTGTAGTTCTAACGGAATCTTGAACATGACCTTCATTGGTAAATTTTGACTCCTGCTCATTCTGCACATTTAGATTAAGGTGATTGGTTTAAAACACAGTGAATTTCATTAATGTTGATAAAAAGGGTCATTTTATAAAATTCAAATAGACACGGCCACTTTTGCAAATACGGCCCTTCAACACTTCAGAAGGGAAGATTTCAGGGCTGTGCTCTCTAGGTGGCCAAAAATTGGCAAAGAAACCCTCGGTGGCTATTCTTGCAAAATCGGCCTTCCGGTGTCCCGTTGGGACACTTAGCTATTTAGACAAAAGCGGCATCACCCACTTTATTTACGACAAAATGACGACACTTCATTTTTTTCAAAATTTTCAAAACCGAGGCTGGACCCGATAAGGGTTGCCTACGTGTCCCACATCCAGTGAGAATCAAACCCGCGTAGTTCGGCCAGTTCGGACGAGAAAAGCATAAACCATTTTGGACTACCCATTTTTTTCTTTTTCAAATATCTCCTTTCTTCTTTTCTTTTTTCAAAATTTCGGCAGAGTTTCGGGATATTTTGAACACCAAGTTTTGGGGAACGGGTGAAATCCTCTCTCATACCTCAAACATGGTTTTTCGTTGATTTTTCTTACCTAATCTAGAAGTCGGTCAACATGGAAGCCAAAACAAATGAATGCACAGGAAGCACGTAAAAATGCATCAGGTTGGTCTTTTTATTTTCGGGTACATCTGTCCTAGACGGACCCAACCCCTTGTTGAGTTCCTAAAGTCAAATGCACATGATGCAAACAAACGTTCCTACTAGGGATCCGGCATGAGGCTGTGTTATTCTATGTTTAAACCTGGGTATATGTTTAAAACCGGGGGGGGGGGGGGGGCAGCGTACCGGTAACTAAAAGATCATCCGGCTTTGCAACTTGTCCGAACCTCGTTCTACATTAGGGTATAACACTAACAGAAGAGAAGTCACGCCAGCGTGCACTTCCCAGAAGATTAGAAGAGAGGGGTTTCGCAGCAGTTTATATACAGTTCAAATAATATCAAAGTGGTAAAAAGCGACATTTAGCACATTAGGCCCAAGCATGTAATAAAAATCAGATAATAAATAAAAGCCAAATATAACAAATATTCTAATCTCGAATTCTTGAACTCTGAACCAGAGATTCTGGGTTCTTGTCCCCAGCAGAGTCGCCAGAGCTGTCACACCTCCTTTTTCTACCCCAAAAAGGGGTATATGGGAGTTTTTCCAATTAAAGTGACAACAACCGAAACGGGATTATTTATATTTATTTAGAGTCGCCACTTGGGATAATTTATGGTTTCCGAAGTCACCGATTTAAAATCCTGAATCGAGGAAGTTTGACTCTATTTTACAGCCCACGAAACACAGAAATCCGGGTAAAGAATGCTGTTAACACGAGAGAAGGTGTTAGGCATTCCCGGGTTTCGTGGTTTTAGCACGGTCGCACAACTATTATTATTGGCCTAATTATTTGATTAATCACATATTTTTATTCCTATTGTGCATTTTTAACCTTTGACCGCTTTTAATCATTTATGGAATTATTCTAGAAAAAGTTACGATTGTCGTACAGTTGTTTGTTTTGTACACATTGCGAATTGTGTGACGAGAACCATACCCACAATCCGCAACAGGATTAATTTTATTTAACATTATTAGAAGTTGTAGCTGGGTCACATAAATGTACCCCAGAATTTGGAAACTATGTATCACAACTACGTCACGGGAACCGTACCCGTACCTATGATAATTTATTATAACGCGCCTAAAGCAAACTACGAGTATTCGAATTATTTTCTACACTTATTTTTGGTATTATTACGAGGGTCGTAGATTACGAAATTTATTTGTGGATGGCGCGCCCCAACTTATCTTAAAATCTATAGGAATACATTCCACTGCTAGCAATTTCAATAAGTAAATCAACCGTTCTTATCAATGCCAAATTATTCTTAAAGCCCAATCAATTCAACGAAAGTCCGAACCATCTTTCAAGATATTAGCGTAAGGCCCAATTAGGAAGATATTCGATTGCTAATTAGATTTTGAGGCCATAATCCTAACATTAACAATCATTTCAAGTACATCAACAGTGAAGCTGAAATCATGTCTTAACATCATAGAATTAATCCAAGGCATTCAAGGCATAATGGTTAACTAAAAATAAATAATTCATAAAAAAAGCAATTAGACTAACATATAGGCAACTATAGTTATTGAGACAGTGAACATTTTGTGGCGATGAAAGGTATTCAATAGGCGATGATTTCATTCAGCAAGAGAAAACTATACTACATGCGTGTAGTGAGTTAATTGAATCATAATTTATAGATATTGAGCAAGTATATTTTTTTTATACACAAAATCATCACATAACTAAAAAAAAGTGCTACTCCTTGCTCCCATTAATTATCAATATTTTACTTTGTGAATATTATAAAAATATAGCCTATCAGATAAACAATTTTACTTATGAAAATAGAAGCAAGAACAAAGAGAGAAAATCGATGAAGATAGAAATAAAATATTTCTTACTTTGAATTGAAGGAAGAAATGTCCCGTATAGGTTAGGTATAGATTTGTTGCCCCTGAAGCCTTTAAAGACTTTCTTAATGGATGGAGGACGGGTAATAATTATATATGGAGTAGGTATGTATAGTAATTATTATCCAAGTGGGTATAACCGGATAATTAGTTTTAGTTTAATAGGTAGACTCCATAAATTTCTCTTTCAACTACATCAACAGTGAAGCTGAAATCATGTCTTAACATCATAGAATTAATCCAAGGCATGATGGTTAACTAAAAATAAATAATGAATAAATAAAGCAATTAGACTATCATATAGTCAACTATAGTTATTGAGACAGTGAACTAATTGTAAATGTTAAACGTATAGACGTACCACACAAAATAGAAAAGCAATAAACGCAGTAAATGTACAGATCTTTCTTCTTCTTTTTTGCTTTCCAACTATGGAGGTCAGACTCGTTTATAAACTTATTCATTGTGTAAGTGTCACGACCCAATTCCCGTCCGGTCCTGATGGCGCCTCTCGTGAAGACAAGGCCAGCCACCAGAACAATCAACACTGCTTTTGACAATTTCTTAGCATAACAGGTTTAAACCATAGATACTGATTTATCATAAGTGCGGAAATAAACGTAACATAACGGGGAAAAACCATCCCACACTCAGCCCGATGATCGGGGTGTCACAAGTCACGAGCTACTACAGTGATGATGAAAATACTACAAGTTTGGAAACATAGTCTGAAGATGAATAAAATATGCAGAAGATAAGGAAGAACGGGGCTGTGGACGTCGACAGCTACCTCGTCTCTCCTAGTCCGCCTGGTCTGGAAGGAAATTAGCGCTCAGGTACGAACTCAGCTGTGCCTGTCTCTGCACACATGGTGCAGGAAGTAATGTGAGTACTCCGACCCAGTGTGTAATAAAATTAAATAACGACTGAGAACATAAAATCCCACAAGGGCACAAATAATGCTATCTCAAGCTGCAACATCAGATAAACAGTAGAAACCAGTGAAATATAGGAAAAAAAAATCTCTTTGAAAACAATTAATAAAACAAGTATGCTCAAGTATGGTCAGCCATTGTTACCTGACCGGTCAGCCATTGTTTCCTGAACAAACGCGTATTACAGTGCCATTGTTACCACTGGTCAGTCATTGTTACCTGACCAAACGCGTATAACAGTGTCATTGTTACCACTGTTCAATATTTAATCACTCTAGATGGGTATCCGCGCTCACTGTGGGTGTGCAGACTTCGGAGGGGCTCCTACAGCCCAAGCGCTATCAACAATGCCTAAAAGCCTGAACAGTATCAATACGAGGCCTGAAAGCCTCCTTGCCTCACTCATCATGCCCTCACATAAGGCCCTCGGCCTCAATCGGTCCAGAAATAGTCAACAGCCCCTCGGGCAACAGTGACGCAATGATACTCAGCTCAAACAATAGTTCAAATATCCGTTTAAAACTCCAAGTTTGAGTAAATATGGCTGAGTTCAAGAAAACAGTGTAAATCACATAGACTGAGTTCAAATAATATTTCAAACAGTGAGGAAAACAGTGATGATAGTTCATAAAAAGTTCAAACAGTCGGCAATAAGCCCCAAATATGGCAATAAGCCCAAATCATAGTGAAAACAACAAGTCATTGCTAATACGCGGTAAAATATCATCCAGATTGGACCAAGTCACAGTCCCCAATAGTAAATGACCCCGCGCTCGTCATGGAACGCGTGTCTCATCTCAACATAGCACAAAGTTGTGCAAATCCGGGGTTTCAAACCCTCAGAACATCATTTAAAATCATTACTCACCTCTAGCCGGCCAAAAGTCTAGCTCGCAATGCCTTTTCCCCTCGAATCGACCTCCTCACGCGTCGAATCTGATCAAAACCACAAGGAATACATCACAATAGGCAAATGGGTCATAACCCAATCGAAAAGACTCAAAAAATATCAAAAATCACGAAGTTGGCAAAACCCGATCCCCGGGCCCACTTCTCCAAAAAATTACAAAATTCACATCTCTGGATTCCTCGTCTCGCCACGAGTCTATACATATCAAAATCATCAAAATCGGGGTCCATTTGACCCCTCAAATCCCTATTTTAAACTCTCTTAAATTCAAGCCCTAAACCACCATTTTGACCTTTGATTCCTTGATTATTCAGTCCAAATTCATGTTTATACACCATAAAATCAAGCTCTAAGTCCAAGAGTTCATACCTGATAATAGCCCTCGAACCCCTCTTCAAAATCGCCTCAAAGCTCTCAAGGTTCGGAGTCCAAAATGCTACTCTTTCAAAAATTCGGGAGGAAGATGTTTTCACTTAACCTGCCAGTTATTTCCGCTTCTGCGGATTAATTCCCGGTTTTGCGCCTTCCGCTTATGCGGTCAACGTCCGCTCCTGCGGACCTTTCACTTAAGGCGACTTTCCGCTTCTGCGGTCCAACTTCACATCTGCGGGACCGCTTAAGCGACCCAACGTCCCGCTTCTGCGGAACCTGACCTGGTCTCCTATTTCCGCTTTTGCGAGGCCTAGCTCGCTTCTGCGAGACCGCATCTGCGATCTCCTTTCCGCAGATGCGGAAACACCTGCTACAACCAAAAACCTGCAATTTTCCAACTTCAAATTTCTTCCGTTAGCCACCCTAAATCACCACCGAGGCCCCCGGGACCTCAACCAAAGTTACCAACACATCTTAAAATATTATTCAAACTTGTTCCAATCCTCAAAACACGTCTAACAACGCTAAAACCATTACATCACATCGAATTCAAGCCTAAGTTTCTTTAAAACTTCCGCAATACGCATTCGATCAAAACTCGACCCAAAACATCTCCGAATGACCTGAAATTTTGCACACACATCCAAAATCACCTAACGAGCTACACAAACTCTCAGAATTCCATTCCGACCCTCGGATCAAAATCTCACCTACCAACCGGAATTCGCCAAAATTCAACCTTCGTCAATTCAAGTCTAGTTCTACACCGGACCTCAAAATTCAATTCCGATCGCACTCCTAAGTTAAAAATCATCCCCCGAAGCTAACCGAATCACCGGAATTCACATCCGAGCCCTCTAACTATATAGTCAACTTCCGGTTGACTTTTCCAAAACAAGCTTTCCTTAAAGAGACTAAATGTCTCATTTCCTACCAAAGCCAAACCAATCCAACTCGATTACCTCAAATACCGATAATGAAGCATAGAGGAACATAATATGGGGAAGACGAGGCGGTAACTCACGTGACGATGGGCCGGGTCGTCACATCCTCCCCAACTAAAACGAACGCTCGTCCTCGATCGGGTGAAGGAACATACCTGGAGTCTCAAACAAGTGAGGATATTTGCTCCGCATCTCCCGCTCGGTCTCCCAAGTAGCCTCCTCCACGGGCCGACCTCTCCACTGCACCTTCACCGAAGCTATATCCTTTGACTCAACTTTCGAATGTGACGAACCAAAATAGCCACTGGCTCCACATCATAAGTCAAGTGATCATCCATCTGAACCGAGCTGAAGTCTAACACATGGGCCGTGTCCCCAACATACTTCCGGAGCATAGAAACATGAAATACCGGGTGAACTCCCGACAAGATGGGTGGCAAAGCAAGCATGTAGGCCACCTCCCCAACTCTCCTAAGTATCTCAAAAGGACCAATGAACCGTGGACTCAACTTTCCTTTCTTTCCAAATCTCATAACGCCCTTCATAGGCGAAACCTTCAACAAGACCTTCTCTCCCACCATGTAAGATACATCTCGAACCTTCCGGTCCGCATAACTCTTCTGACGCGACTAGGCTGTACGAAGTCTTTCCTGGATCACTTTCACCTTAACTAAGGCATCCTGGACCACTCTGTCCCCAATAGTCTAGCCTCGCCGGGCTCAAACCAACCAACCGGAGATCTACACCGTCTCCCATACAAGGCCTCATACGGCGCCATCAGAATACTGGACTGATATCTGTTGTTGTAAGCGAACTCTGCAAGTGGAAAGAACTCAGCCCAAGAACCTCCAAAATCAATAACACAGGCACGCAACATGTCCTCCAATATCTGAATGGTACGCTCGGACTGCCCGTCCGTCTGAGGATAAAATGCGGTGCTCAACTCTACCTGTGTACCCAACTCTCGCTGAAAAGTCCTCCAAAACTGGGAAGTAAACTGAGTACCCCTATCTAAGATGATAGAAACTGGGACCCCATGCAACCGAACAATCTCCCGGATGAAAATCTCTGCCAGCCGCTCTGAAGAATAGGTAGTACACACCGGAATGAAGTGCGCGGACTTGGTCAGCCGATCCACGATCACCCAAATCGAATCAAACTTCCTTGAGTTACGAGGGAGACCACTCACAAAATCCATAGTAATCCTCTTCCATTTCCACTCCGGAATATCCATCCGCTGAAGTACACCACCAGGCCTCTGATGCTCATATTTGACATGCTGACAGTTGAGACACCGAGCTACATAACTCACAATATCTTTTTTCATTCTCCTCCACCAGTAGTGCTGCCTCAAATCCTGATACATCTTCGCGGCACCCGGATGAATGGAATACCGCGAGCTGTGGGCCTCCACTAATATCATATCCCGCAGCCCATCCACATTGGGCACACAAATCCGGCCCTGCATCCTCAAAACACCAGCATCATCAATAGTCACATCCATGGCATCATCGTGCTGAACCCTGTCCTTAAGGACAAGCAAATACGGGTCATCATACTGGCGCTCTCTAATACGGTCATACAAGGAGGACCAAGAAACCATACAAGCCAACACCCGACTAGGCTCCGAAATATTTAACCTCAAAATGCAATTAGCCAAAGCCTGGACATCAACTGCAAAGGGCCTCTCCCGAACTGAAATGTATGCCAAACTACCCATGCTGACCGCCTTCCGGCTCAAAGCATCGGCCACCACATTGGCCTTCCCCGGGTGGTACAAAATGGTAATATCATAATCCTTGAGTAACTCAAGCCACCTCCGCTGCCTCAAATTAAGATCCTTCTGTTTGAACAAATGCTGAAGGCTGTGATGATCCGTATACACCTCACACGATACGCCATATATGTAGTGCCTCCAAATCTTCAAAGCATGAACTATAGCAGCTAACTCCAAATCATGTACAGGGTAGTTCTTCTCATGGGGCTTCAACTGACGAGAAGCATATGCAATAACTCTACCCTCCTGCATCAACACACATCCGATCCCAACCCTCGAAGCATCACAATACACAATGTAAGAACCTGAAGCTGATGGCAGTACCAACACTGGAGCCGTGGTCAAAGTTGTCTTGAGCTTCTGAAAGCTCTCCTCACACTCATCAGACCACACAAATGGTACACCCTTTTGAGTCAACTTGGTCAAGGGTGAAGTAGTGGATGAAAAACCCTGGACGAACCGGCGATAATAACCCGCCAAACCAAGGAAACTCCGAATCTCCGTGGCTGAGGACGGTCTAGGCCAACTCTGAACCGCCTCTATCTTCTTAGGATCAACCTGAATACCATCACTGGACACCACGTGCCCCAGGAAAGCCACAGAACCAAGCCAGAACTCACACTTGGAGAACTTTGCATAAAACTTCTCCTCCCTCAATCTCTGTAATACCACTCTCAAATGTTGTGCGTGCTCCTCCTGACTACGCGAGTACACCAGGATGTCATCAATAAAAACAATCACAAATGAATCCAGATACGGCCAAAATACACTGTTCATCAACTGCATGAATGCTGCTGGGGCATTAGTCAACCCAAAGGACATAACTAGAAACTTATAGTGCCCACATCTCGTCCGGAAAGCAGTCTTCATAATATCTGAGTCCCTAATCATCAGCTGGTGATAGCCTGAACGGAGGTCAATCTTGGAGAATACCCTCACCCCCTGGAGATGGTCAAACAAATCATCAATACGGGGCAGGGGATTTGTTCTTCACTGTCACCTTGTTCAATTGCCTGTAGTCAATGCACATTCTCATTGTGCCATCCTTTTTCTTTACAAACAAGACCGGTGCACCCCACAGCGACACACTCGGACGAATGAACCCCTTATCTAGGAGCTCCTGAAGCTGATCCTTTAGTTCTTTCAACTCTGCTGGTGCCATGCGATATGGAGGAACAGAAATAGGCTGGGTGCCCGGCACTAGATCAATACCAAAATCAATGTCCCTGTCCGGCGGCATGCCCGATAGGTTTGCTGGAAACACATCAGGGAAGTCCCTCACAACGGGCATAGAATCAAGACTAGGAGTCTCAGCACCAACATCTCTCACAAACGCCAAATATGATAGACAACCCTTCCCAACCATCCGCTGGGCCTTTAGGAAAGAGATCACCCTGCTAGGAACATAGTCAGTCATACCACGTCACTCAACCCTCGGAACAGCCGGTATAGCCAACGTAACTGTCTTAGTGTGACAGTCCAGAATAGCATGGCACGGAGATAACCAATCCATGCCCAGAATAACATCGAAATCAACCATGCTCAACAGCAACAGATCAACTCGGGTCTCCAGACCCCCAATTGTCACTAGGCAAGACCGATACACATGGTCTACAATAATAGTATCACCCATCAGGGTAGATACATGCACAGGTAAAGCAAGACACCCATGGGTCGTACCCAGGTGATGAGCAAAATATGAACACATAGGAATAGGTAGAACCGGGATCAAATAAGACAGAGCCATCCCTGTGGCAGACTGAGATAGTACTTGTGATAACAGCATCTGATGCAATAGCGTCTCTCCTGTCTGGGAGAGCATAGAATCGTGCCTGGCCACCGCCCGATCGGACCCCCCTCTGGGGCAATCCCTAGCTGCCTAACTCTCACCCCTATCTGGCGGGGCGGGTGCTGAAGAGGATGGGCCAGAAGACGAGGGCTGACCCCTCTACTGAGACTGACTACTACGGCGCCGAGGACAATGCCTCCACATGTGCCCAACCTCCCTGCACTCATAACAGCTCCCGGGTGCTGGAGAATGGGACTGAAGGGAACCCCGCACATCAGAGTGACTGGCTGACGCACTCGGTCTGGAGGAACCCTGAACAGATGGAGCTCGTGATGAACCCTAAGCTGGAAGAGCGCTGAGAGATGGCTGGCTCTGCTGATAACCCTGATGACCTCGGCCGGAAGATGACCCGCGATACTCAGAGCGAGCTGACTGAGGAGGCCTAAATAAACGACCTCTGCTCTGCTGGAACTGACCCCTAGACGGAGCACCACTGAAGCTACCAGAACCTCGAGGCCTCTTGGCCTCCCTCTCCTCTCTGTCCTGACGGCGAGCCATCTCAATATCACGAGCAATATCAACTGCATCCTCGAAGGAAATACCCTGAACTCTCTCTCGAGTCATCAGAACACGAAGGTGATAGTNACACTAAAATCATCAAATCACATCGAATTCAAGCCTAAGTTTCTTAAAAACTTCCGAATTACGCATTCGATCAAAAACCCGACCAAAACACCTCCGAATGACCTGAAATTTTGCACACATATCCAAAATCACCTAACGGAGCTACTGCAACTCTCGGAATTCCATTCCGACCCTCGGATCAAAATCTCACCTATCCACCGGAATTCGCCAAAATGCCAACTTTGCCAATTCAAGCCTAATTCTACTCCGGACCTCCGAAATCACTTTCGATCGCACTCCTAAGTCACAAATCACCTCCCGAAGATAACCGAATCACCGAAATTCACACCCGAGCCTTCTAACTAATAGTCGACTTTAGTTGACTTTTCCAAACCAAGCTTCCTTAGTGAGACTAAGTGTCTCATTTCCTACCAAACCAATTCAATTCAACTCTATTACCCGTTGCTGATAATGAAGCATAGAGAGCATAAATGGGGGAACGGGGCTGTAATTCATGTGACGACGGGTTGGGTCGTCACATCCTCCCCAACTTAAACAAACGCTCGTCCTCGAGCGGGTCGAGGAGCATACCTGAGTCTCAAATAGGTGAGGATATCTGCTCCGCATCTCCTTCTCGGTCTCCCAAGTAGCTTCCTCTACGGGCCGACCTCTCCACTGTACCTTTACTGAAGCTATATCCTTTGATCTCAATCTCGAACCTGACGACCCAAAATAGCCACTGGCTCCACATCGTAAGTCAAGTCATCATCCAACTGAACCGTGCTGAAGTCTAATACATGGGATGGGTCCCCAACATACTTCCGGAGCATAGATATGTGAAATACCGGGTGCACTCTCGACAAGCTGGGTGGCAAAGCAAGCTTGTAGGCCACCTCCCCAATCTCCTAAGTATCTCAAAAGGGCCAATGAACTGTGGACTCAGCTTTCCTTTCTTTCCAAATCTCATAACGCCCTTCATAGGCGAAACCTTCAACAAAACCTTCTCGCCCACCATGTAAGATACGTCTCGGACCTTCCGGTCCGCATAACTCTTCTGACGCGACTGAGCTGTACGAAGTCTCTCCTGGATCACCTTCCTTTCACCTTATCTAAGGCATCCTGGACCAACTCTGTCCCCAATAGTCTAGCCTCGCCGGGCTCAAACCAACCAACCGGAGATCTACACCGTCTCCCATATAAGGCCTCATACGGCGCCATCTGAATACTGGACTGATAGCTGTTGTTGTAAGCAAACTCCGCAAGTGGCAAGAACTCAGCCCAAGAACCTCCAAAATCAATAACACAGGCACGCAACATGTCCTCCAATATCTGAATGGTACGCTCGGACTGCCCGTCCGTCTGAGGATGAAATGCGGTACTCAACTCTACCTGTGTACCCAACTCTCGCTGAAAAGTCCTCCAAAACTGAGAAGTAAACTGAGTACCCCTATCTGAGATGATAGAAACTAGGATCCCATGCAACCGAACAATCTCCCGGATAAAAATCTCTGCCAGCCGCTCCGAAGAATAGGTAGTACACACCGGAATGAAGTGCACGGACTTGGTCAGTCGATCCACAATCACCCAAATCGAATCAAACTTCCTCGAGGTACGAGGGAGACTACTCGCAAAATCCATAGTAATCTTCTCCCATTTCCACTCCGGAATATCCATCCGCTGAAATACACCATCGGGCCTCTGATGTTCGTATTTGACCTGCTGACAGTTGAGACACCGAGCTACATAACTCACAATATCTTTCTTCATTCTCCTCCACTAATAGTGCTGCCTCAAATCCTGATACATCTTCGCGGCACCCGGATGAATGGAATACCACGAGCTGTGGGCCTCCTCTAATATTAACTCCCGTAGCCCATCCACATTGGGCACACAAATCCGGCCCTGCATCCTCAACATACCAGCATCATCAATAGTCACATCCCTGGTACCTTCGTGCTGGGCCGGTCCTTAAGGACAAGCAAATGCGGGTAATCATACTGGCGCTCTCTAATGCGGTCATATAAGGAAGACCGAGAAACCATACAAGCCAACACCCGACTAGGCTCCGAATATCTAGCCTCACCATCCGATTGGCCAAAGCTTGGACATCAACTGCAAAGGGCCTCTCCCCAACTGGAATGTATGCCAAACTACCCATACTGACCGCCTTTCGGCTCAAAGCATCGGCCACCACATTTGCCTTCCTCGGGTGATACAAAATGGTAATATCATAATCCTTGAGTAACTCAAGCCACCTCCGCTGCCTCAAATTAAGATCCTTCTATTTGAACAAATGCTGAAGGCTGCGATGATCCGTAAACACCTCACACGATACGCCATATAAGTAGTGCCTCCAAATCTTCAAAGCATGAACTATAGCAGCTAACTCCAAATCATGTACAGGGTAGCTCTTCTCATGGGGCTTCAACTGACGAGAATCATATGCAATAACTCTACCCTCCTGCATCAACACACATCCGATCCCAACTCTCGAAGCATTACAATACATAGTGTAAGAACCTGAAGCTGATGGCAGTACCAACACTGGAGCCGTGATCAAAGCTGTCTTGAGCTTCTGAAAGCTCTCCTCACACTCATCAGACCACAAAAATGGTACACCCTTCTGAGTCAACTTGGTCAAGGGTGAAGCAGTTGATGAAAAACCCTGGACGAACCGGCGATAATAACCCGCCAAACCGAGGAAACTCCGAATCTCCGTGGCTGAGGACGGTCTAGGCCAACTCTGAACTGCCTCTATCTTCTTAGGATCAACCTGAATACCATCACTGGACACCACGTGCCCCAGGAAAGCCACAGAACCAAGCCAGAACTCACACTTGGAGAACTTTGCATAAAGCTTCTCCTCCCTCAATCTCTGTAATACCGCTCTAAAATGCTGTGCGTGCTCCTCCTGACTACGCGAGTACACCAGGATGTCATCAATAAAAACAATCACAAATGAATCTAGATACGGCCGAAATACACTGTTCATCAAGTGCATGAATGCTGTTGGGGCATTAGTCAACCCAAAGGACATAACTAGAAACTCATAGTGCCCATATCTCGTCCGGAAAGCAGTCTTCATAATATCTGAGTCCCTAATCTTCAACTGGTGATAGCTTGAACGGAGGTCAATCTTGGAGAATACCCTCGCCCCCTGGAGATGGTCAAACAAATCATCAATACAGGGCAGGGGATACTTGTTCTTCTCTGTCACCTTGTTCAATTGCCTGTAGTCAATGCACATTCTCATTGTGCCATCCTTTTTCTTTACAAACAAGACCGGTGCACCCCACAGCGACACACTCGGACGAATGAACCCCTTATCTAGGAGCTCCTGAAGCTGATCCTTTAGTTCTTTCAACTCTGCTGGTGCCATGCGATATGGAGGAATAGAAATATCCTGGGTGCCAGGCACTAGATCAATACCAAAATCAATGTCCCTGTCCGGCGGCATGCCCGGCAGGTCTGCTGGAAACACATCAGGGAAGTCCCTCACAACGGGCACAGAATCAAGACTAGGAGTCTCAGCTCCAACATCTCTCACAAACGCCAAATATGATAGACAACCCTTCCCAACCATCCGCTGGGCCTTTAGGAAAGAGATCACCCTGCTAGGAACATAGTCAGTCATACCACGCCACTCAACCCTCAGAATACCCGGTGTAGCCAACGTAACTGTCTTAGCATGACAGTCCAGAATAGCATGGCATGGAGATAACCAATCCATGCCCAGAATAACGTCGAAATCAACCATGCTCAACAGCAACAAATCAACTCGGGTCTCCAGACCCCCAATAGTCACTAGGCAAGACCGATACACATGGTCTACAATAATAGTATCACCCACCGGGGTAGATACATGCACAGGTAAACCAAGACACCCACGGGTCGTACCCAGGTGATGAGCAAAATATGAAGACATATAGGAATAGGTAGAACCGGGATTATATAAGACAGAGGCATCCTTGTGGCAGACTGAGATAGTACTTGTGATAACAGCATCTGATGCAATAGCGTCTCTCCTGTCTGGGAGAGCATAGAATCGTGCCTGGCCACCGCCCGATCGGCCCCCCCTCTGGGGCGACCCCTAGCTGCCTAACTCTCACCCCTAGCTGGCGGGGCGGGTGCTGAAGAGGATGGGCCAAAAGACGAGGGCTGACCCCTCTGCTGAGACTGACTACCACGGCGCCGAGGACAATGCCTCCACATATGCCCAACCTCCCCGCACTCATAACAGCTCCCGGGTGCTAGAGAATGGGACTGAAGGGAACCCCGCACATCAGAGTGACTGGCTGACGCAGTTGGTCTGGAGGAACCCTGAACAGATGGAGCTCGTGATGAACCCTGAGCTGGAAGAGCGCTGAGAGATGGCTGGCTCTATTGATAACCCTGATGACCTCGGCCGGAAGATGACCCACGATACTCAGAGCGAGCTGACTGAGGAGGCCTAAATGAACGACCTCTGCTCTGCTGGAACTGACCCCTAGACGGAGCGCCACTGAAGCTACCAGAACCTCGAGGCCTCTTGGCGTCCCTATCCTCTCTGTCCTGACGGCGAGCCATCTCAATATCACGAGCAATATCAACTGCATCCTCAAAGGAAATACCCAGAACTCTCTCTCGTGTCATCAGAACACGAAGGTGATAGTTAAGTCCATCTACAAACCTCTTGATCCTCTCTCTGTCGGTCGGAACTATCAACGAGGCATGACGGGCCAACTCAGAAAATCTCGCCTCATACTGGGTCACAGTCATGTCTCCCTATCGAAGCCACTCGATCTGTCTACGCAGCTCCTCCCTCTGAGACTGTGGTACCCACTTCTCCAGAAAGATAGTGGAGAACTCCTGCCATGACAAAGGCGCTGCATCCGCTGGCCTACGCCGCTCATACCCAGTGAACTAAAATGCGGTGAATGCTACCCCGCTGGTCCCCAAAATCCCTGTTGTCCGAAGCATACGCTAACACTTGTCCAGAAATCCCTGGGCATCCTCGCCCTGAGCACCACTAAAAAATGGAGGCTGGAGCCTACTGAACCTCTCAAGACGACGCTGCTCATCGTCTGGCAAAACTGGGACTACAAAGTCCTGAACTGGTGCGACTGGTGCAGCTGGGGCAACTGGTGCAACTGGCGCAACTGGCTAAGCTGGGACTGCTCCCAGTGTCTGCAATCCCTGAACAACCTGCTCCGGTGTGCGAGCAGCGGGGGTCTGATCACCTCCCCCAGTTTGTGAGGTAGCTGCTGCAGTAGTGGCTGAGACTGCCTGAGCCAGGCCAAAGCAAACGGATAATATCTGAGCCAAAGCCTCCTGGAGGCCAGGAATCACAATAGGCACTGCTGGTGCCTGCACAGGTGCTGCTGAAGCATTTACAGCTGGAGGCTGGTCCTGAGCCGGGGCAGCTGGTGGATCTACAGGTGCTGCCCTCGCTGGTCTGCCCCTAGCACGACCACGCCCGCGTCCACGGCCTCTAGTGCCCNGTTTCTAATGCCAGAAGAATATTCCTCTAACTATTACAAACCAAGTACAATTGTAATGACATACGATGTGCCAGTGTACCCGCTACCGGACAAAAATGGCTGGAATATACCAGAACATGTTGCAAAGGAGGTTGTACTACCACCCAAATGGAAAAGACCTCCTGAAAGGCCAAAGAAGAAGCGCGATAAAACATTAAGTGAATTGCTGCAGCCGAAAAATCAACATTCATGTAGCATATGTGGGCAGGGAGGACATAACAAGCGAACGTGTAGAAATGCTCCACGTAATAAATAGTTAACACTCTGATATGTATTGGTGCTTCAACGATTTGTCAATACTTTTGATGACATTATCAGCTATAATAAATTCTCTTTGTCAAGTAATATATTTTGAAATGACTTTCTTGAATTTTCTGAATACATGTAGTTGAAGTATTTTATACAGATAAATATATATGAAGTATATATTTGTGTGTAACTGAGTATAGCTGAATACTAAAAAACACAACTGTATTTTTATGAATAATACAGTTCAGTAGCACTTTTAGTAAATGAATACACCAAAAAACAGCTGAATACATCTGAATAATACATTTAAATACAACTAACTACTGCTGAATAATACACTTAAATACAACTGAGTACATCTGAATACAACTGACTACGTACAACCTGCTTAATACATCTGAAATTGTGTTCTTTAATATGTATTATCTGAACTTGAAAGATATATCTGAATGAATGCAGCTGAATACAATTGAATTTGACAGTTAAATACAATTGAATACAACTGAAAGCAAAAAAAATACAGCTGAATTCTTTTGTATAACCTACCATCAGCATACATAAAGTTTCTGACTTTGACATTAACATGTTCATTAACTAAATCCTGTTCAAGCAAAGTTACTTGGTATTAATACATACTTGACTCCTGTAAGATAAATATGTATTCAAACTGAAGAATAAGCATGAATACTTATGAACAAACCAAGTGAAACAGTCATTGAAAAGTTGCAATTGTCATACACGAACACTGTTGCTATAAGTGATAAGTTTTTCAAACTAAATAGCATCTACACCCAAAACTACTCAAAACAGTATTCTTCTTGAAACTACACTCCAAAACTACAATAACCTAAAGCTATTCTAACACTATCTGCATCTTTGCCTCCGATTCAGTGATTTGCCTAGCAATCTTTGAAGATGCTTCATTCTCGCTTATGGCATCAGCGTCTATCTTGAGCATAGCATAGTCCCATAGGAGAGCACCATATCTTTGACGGAGTAGAGTGGAATCAAATGTTGTTTTTGGAATCTCTCCAAGAGTGCTCAGAAACTCTGCGTATACTGCAACATACACTCCACAATCCCTAAAAAATAATTGATTGAAATAATTAAAAATAATTCATACAATTAGATTTGTATATAACAAACAAGAATGATGATTGAATACTTACATGCTCCCAGCTTTCTATTGAGGCAGATCTGAAATGAAAAAAACTTCAAAGGGATCGTTATGTGACTTGTTAGTGTATACTGAATAAGCAGACCAATCTATGCCTTGACTATCTCTGTAAAAGCCACTGATTGATAGATACAGAGGTAGAAGCTTAGCTAGCTTATCAATCTCAGAAACTACATAGGCATCATGACCTGCAAATCTGTACGAGTCATACACTTTGATACATCTCTCCTTGAATGTGACAACAGCCAATGCCCAGTGTAGTTTGTCCTTCAAGTTGACTGGTATCAAGACATTATCCACAGTATGCCAAGGTACATTAGCATGCAATCTGTAGCCCCTCATGTACTCACATACCACATCCTCTTGTTTGACTACATTAGCATTACTATCTATATCATCATACCTGTCGTATATTTCAGTGATTCTTGTCTTGAATATACAATCAACAGTTGTATACTTGAAGTTGCTTATTTGATTGTACTTCCCCTTCTTTCTCAAATAGTAGAATATGACGTCAATATGCTATACACAAAAGAGGTAAGTAGATGGTGTGAGTCCAATTAATTGAACTATTAAATAATATAGCTGAATACAAAGAAATACATATGAAAGTACAGTTGAATACAACAGACTATATGTGAACAAAACCGTCGACTACAACTTACTACATATTACTACATATGATTAAACCAATTCAGTATTTTTTTAAAATATGTTAAGATGAATTATAGTGAGTAATACAACTGACTACTTATGATTTAAACAGTTGTATATGACTGTCTAAACCTGAATACAGCTGGATCCAAAGAAATTAGGTTGAATACTGATGACTACATCTGATTAAAGCATTTGAATTCAACTTAAAATATAGCTAAATACTTCTGATTTTAGAAGTTGAATAAAGCTGAATATAAATGCAATATAAATCAGCTGACTACAGCTGATTAAAGCATTTGAATTCAACTGAAAAATATCTACTATAGATGAATACAGATGTTTAATAAAGCTGAATACAAATGCAGTTGAAATTAGCTGAATACACATGAATACAGGTGTTAAATAAGGCTGTACGAATGCCCTTGATTACAAAAGAATTCAGGGGATTAAAACAGTTGAATTTAATTGAAATTACCTGAATACAGATGAATACATATGTTGAATAATATTGAATATAGCAATTGAATACAACTGACTCTAGGTGGTTAATACAGTTCAATTCAACTAACAATAGCTGAATACAGCTGAATACACCAAAATACAACTAAATACAGTTGAGTAAAATAACAGAATACAACTGAATGAAACAGCATGTTATTATTCAAAGAAAATTAGTCAGTTTGGGGGAAAAACTTACGTTGTCATCCCATAGCTTACCGTCAATTGATAGAAGGTAAAACCAATTTTTGGAATTAACTTGATCAACTCCAAATCCAATGGTATGTGAAGTATTGACTTGTTCTTCTTGTAATGGTCTTCCAAATTACTTCTACTAGTATGGTATAAAAATCATTATATACATTTTTAAAATTATAAAAACTTAATACAATGACCGGGGGAAAACTCACTTTTGATCATGTCTAGCTAGAAGACCATCACGAAGCCATTTGTCATATTCCTGAATGATTAACATAAGATGTGGCCGCGTTATTGAATCATCCTCAAAGGGGTGTCTTTTCTCAAAAAATGGGGGTCAACTTTACTGAGGTACCTATTGTACATTGAATTCGTGAGTAGGGACTTTTAAATTTAAAAATAATGAGGAAAGCTGAATCTTAAGTTTATAAAATCACTTACCTCCTGAGTCGAAGTTAGACTCATAAGGCGAAGAGTTCCATCTACTTGGTCGCCGATTCCTATGAGATTGTATTGGTGTTGCTTCAGCTTTTTTTGCACTGGCGTGAATCACAATTCTAGTTTCTGGAATTTGACTGGGAAGAAACTTGTCGTCCAGCTCAAATTGAGATACATAGAATTCTGTAGATACACCCTCTTGAACTGTAGATGGTATGTTGGACGGCACCTCTGATGTAGTTTTCCACTCTCCTCTTGACTCCAAACATTGTTCATTAAGCACTTGTTTCTGGTAGTTGTATGTATCATTGTTAGTGTAGTAACTTAATGTTAGAATACAGTTAAATACATATAAGTAGCTAGAATACATTACACATATTCAAGATTAACAAATCAGAATACATCAAAATACAGCTGAAATACATTTAAATACAGCAGTTAATTCCATTTACATTTTAAGGTTAACACAGATATGAATACAGCTAAATACAAATGCTCAATATGTTAAGAATGTTAAACCTCAACATTATCTCCGACATCTGTGTCAATGCCATCATCACGTCTCCCTTTGGGTTCAGTTTGCTGATTTTGTTGAAGATGGTCTGAAAGCTTCTTGAAGTTATCATTGATCAATGTTCTTAGAGACTTGAACTCTCCCACAACCTTAACAATACAAAAAAAATTAGAAGATTGCGCCAAAAATATATGAATGCCAAGCATTAAACTGTAATGTTTAATTTGTGGTTAAATACTCACGTATTCATTGAATGAATTTAGGTCTTTCCTCAAAGAAGATACTTCATCATTTTGGCCTTCTGGCAGCTGATTGTCATGCAAAACTTTATGTCCAATTTCGGAAACACAAACAGGAGGAATCTTAGGCTGATATTCTGTTTCATTATGATGCCTTTCGTGTTCCTTGCGCTTTTTATGGGGCGGTGATGAAGATGGACCAACAATTGCAACATGTTTCTTCTTACATTGAAGATCGGGTGTAGGAGAAAAGTCATCTGTATCCTCTCCCGATTTGTCTGAATGAGCAGGAGTAGGTCTGTTCTCAACATCGGCGGCTACAGGAGGAATCTGAATAACAGCAAGCTCTATATCGCTTGGACTGATGTCCTTGAAAACAATCTGAAAAACGAAATATAATAAAAGTCTAACTAAAAACTTCCAGATGCAGATTTGGAATACAAAATGAAATTTCTATTGAAGATAAGGCAGAGTTGATGATTTGGAAATAATATGCATATGTATGACGAATTAATANATTAATAAAACAAGTATGCTCAAGTATGGTCAGCCATTGTTACCTGACCAAACGCGTATTACAGTGCCATTGTTACCACTGGTCAGTCATTGTTACCTGACTGGTTAGTCATTGTTACCTGACCAAATGCGTATAACAGTGTCATTGTTACCACTGTTCAATATTTAATCACTTTAGATGGGTACCCGCGCTCACTGTGAGTGTGCAAACTCCGGAGGGGCTCCTACAGCCCAAGCGTTATCAACAAGGCCTGAAAGCCTGAACAGTATCAATACGAGGCCTGAAAGCCTCCTCGCCTCACTCATCATGCCCTCACATAAGGCCCTCGGCCTCAGTCAGTCCAAAATAGTCAACAGCCCCTCGGGCAACAGTAAAGCAATGATACTCAACCCAAACAATAGTTCAAATATCCGTTTAAAACTCCAAGTTAGAGTAAATTTTGCTGAGTTCAAGAAAACAGTGTAAATCACATGGACTGAGTTCAAATAATATTTCAAACAGTGAGGAAAACAGTGATGATAGTTCATAAAGAGTTCAAACAGTCGGCAATAAGCCCCAAATATGGCAATAAGCCCAAATCATAGTGAAAACAACAAGTCATTGCTAATACGCGGTAAAATATAATCCGGACTGGACCAAGTCACAGTCCCCAATAGTAAATGACCCCGCGCTCGTCATGGAACGCGTGTCTCATCTCAACATAGCACCAAGTTGTGCAAATCCGGGGTTTCAAACCCTCAGAACATCATTTAAAATCATTACTCACCTCTAGCGGGCCAAAAGTCTAGCTCGCAATGCCTTTTCCCCTCGAATCAACCTCCTCGTGCGTCGAATCTGATCAAAACCACAAGGAATACATCACAATAGGCAAATGGGTCATAACCCAATCGAAATGACTCGAAAAATATAAAAAATCACGAAGTTGGCAAAACCCGAGCCCCGGGCCCACTTCTCGAAAAATTACGAAATTCACATCTCCGGATTCCTCGTCTCGCCACGAGCCTATACATATCAAAATCATCAAAATCGGGGTCCATTTGACCCCTAAAATCCCTATTTTAAACTCTCTTAAATTCAAGCCCTAAACTACCATTTTTGACCTTTGATTCCTTTATTATTCAGTCCAAATTCATGTTTATACACCATAAAATCAAGCTCTAAGTCGAAGAGTTCATACCTGATAATAGCCCTCGAATCCCTCTTCAAAATCGCCTCAAAGCTCTCAAGGTTCGGAGTCCAAAATGCTACTCTTTAAAAAATTCGCGAGGAAGATGTTTTCACTTAACCTGCCAGTTATTTCCGCTTCTGCGGATTAATTCCCGCTTTTGCGCCTTCCGCTTATGTGGTTAACGTCCGCTCCTGCGGACCTTTCACTTAAGGCGACTTTCCGCTTCTGCGGTCCAACTTCACATCTGTGGGACCGCTTAAGCGACCCAATGTCCCGCTTCTGCGGAACCTGACCTGGGCTCCTATTTCCGCTCCTGTGAGGCCTAGCTCGCTTCTGCGAGACCGCATCTGCGATCTCCTTTCCGCAGATGCGGAAACACCTGCTGCAACCAAAATCCTGCAATTTTCCAACTTCAAATTTCTTCCGTTAGCCACCCTAAATCACCTCCGAGGCCCCTGGGACCTCAACCAAAGTTACCAACACATCTTAAAACATTATTCAAACTTGTTCCAATCCTCAAAACATGTCTAACAACGCTATAATCATTACATCACATCGAATTCAAGCCTAAGTTTCTTCAAAACTTCCGCAATACGCATTCGATCAAAACTCGACCCAAAACATCTCCGAATGACCTGAAATTTTGCACACACATCCAAAATCACCTAACGGAGCTACAGAAACTCTCGGAATTTTATTTCGACCCTCGGATCAAAATCTCACCTACCAACCGGAATTCGCCAAAATTCAACCTTCGCCAATTCAAGCCTAATTCTACACCGGACCTCCAAATTCAATTCCGATCGCACTCCTAAGTCACAAATCATCCACCGAAGCTAACCGAATCACCGGAATTCACATCCGAGCCCTCTAACTATATAGTCAACTTCCGGTTGACTTTTCCAAAATAAGCTTTCCTTAAAGAGACTAAATGTCTCATTTCCTACCAAAGCCAAACCAATCCAACTCGATTACCTCAAATACCGATGATGAAGCATAGAGGAACATAATATGGGGAAGACGGGACGGTAACTCACGTGACGACGAGCCGGGTCGTCACAGTAAGAAAGATATTGTAGAAATTGTAGTATTATATTCACATAATAAACAAAAATAGATAAAAAAATAAACCACTTTCGGCACATAAATAGATATATAAATCTCCACCAAGATAATCTCATGGTAGTACTCATTCCTTAGGCAACAGGAAGTAAAATGAAATGCAACACAAAAACGCAAAAGATTTAACCAAAAAAAAAACAGAAAAAAACAAATCAAAAAAATAATTTGTTTACTACATCAAGCAAAACAACCAAACTAATTAACGTAGTATGTGATATTCAAACTTCAAGTTTGCATTTATTGACTTGAAACTAGGAAATTACAAAATGAAGAACATACCTAAATGTGACCAAATCTGCTAAATAAATCAAATGAAAGTCTGAAATTAAGTAGAAGCTCAGCAGAAATCCAACAACCACAACTTCAAGAAGTTCCTCTTCTAAACCCATAAAACAAAACTTGAGATCTAAGAGAGAAAAGCCTCAAATTCTAGCCATTTTTGAGTGAGCCCTTTTTTGTTCTATTTTTTTTCCGTGTATCCCCCTTCTCCTATCCTTAAACCTATAATGTGTATTTATAAAACTCTCCTTAGGGAAACAAATCAGAATTTCTAATTTCAAGACTTACCCTTAAGAAATCTGTTTTTGCCCCATGTTTTACCTAAATTTGTACTATTTGCTTATTCAATCCCCCACCCTCACCTTCCCAGAACCTTCCTAGACAGTTATGGGAATATTTCTTTGGTCTAAATACCCCAAGTACCCTTACCAATACTGTTATTTACCAAACCAAACATAGACCCCCTCTTCTTCGGGCAAAAAATTGGGCTGCCCGTTAAATCCCTATCAAATTGTAGGGGCCTTTGACCAAGGCCCTTGGTAAAAAGAAAACAGAAGAAGAAGAAGCAGAAATAAAGAAACAAAAAAAGAAAAACAAAATAAAAAACGACCTAATAATACTGATAATGATAAAACGAAAACAAATAATCTAAGCTAACAAACACAACGACACTTAAACAAATAAACAAAGAAGAAATCATGTACCAAATTTTCGGCCCTTGCATGGGTGGCAAAGCAAGCATGTAGGCCACCTCCCCAACTCTCCTAAGTATCTCAAAAGGACCAATGAACCGTGGACTCAACTTTCCTTTCTTTCCAAATCTCATAACGCCCTTCATAGGCGAAACCTTCAACAAGACCTTCTCGCCCACCATGTAAGATACATCTCGAACCTTCCGGTCCGCATAACTCTTCTGACGCGACTGGGCTGTACGAAGTCTTTCCTGGATCACTTTCACCTTAACTAAGGCATCCTGGACCAACTCTGTCCCCAATAGTCTAGCCTCGCCGGGCTCAAACCAACCAACCGGAGATCTACACTGTCTCCCATACAAGGCCTCATACGGCGCCATCTGAATACTGGACTGATAGCTGTTGTTGTAAGCGAACTCTGCAAGTGGCAAGAACTCAGCCCAAGAACCTCCAAAATCAATAACACAGGCACGCAACATGTCCTCCAATATCTGAATGGTACGCTCGGACTGCCCGTCCGTCTGAGGATGAAATGCGGTGCTCAACTCTACCTGTGTACCCAACTCTCGCTGAAAAGTCCTCCAAAACTAGGAAGTAAACTGAGTACCCCTATCTGAGATGATAGAAACTGTGACCCCATGCAACCGAACAATCTCCCGGATGAAAATCTCTGCCAGCCGCTCTGAAGAATAGGTAGTACACACCGGAATGAAGTGCGCGGACTTGGTCAGCCGATCCACAATCACCCAAATCGAATCAAACTTCCTCGAGGTACGAGGGATACCACTCACAAAATCCATTGTAATCCTCTCCCATTTCCACTCCGAAATATCCATCCGTTGAAGTACACCACCAGGCCTTTGATGCTCATATTTGACCTGCTGACAGTTGAGACACCGAGCTACATAACTCACAATATC